>NW_023396553.1:300000-498608 GCF_011125445.2 Fundulus heteroclitus | reverse complement strand
CTTGCATATATAAATCAAGAAGAGAACTGTGGCGAAAGCGGTAAGGCTCCACTTGTGAGAGTACCATCTGTTGGGCTCTTTTTGGCATTAAGAGAACAATTCTTATTATCATACTGCCAGACAGAACACAAAAAGTTAATTATTTCTATTTTTCAATGCCAAAATGGCAATAGATTTTTTTTTATTATTTGTTAAATTTAGAAGTTTACATACCTGACATTACCATGTCTTTAAACAAATCGACAAAGCCCAGATGATGATGTGATAGCTTTCTAAACTTAGGATAAATCCAAACATTTGAACTAAATGAAGACGATCTGTCACGAAACCAGAGACAGGAGGAGCCAGTATTCAGCCAGACACAACGAAAATGCAAACAAAAGGCTTTAATAAAGCTCAAAACGTTCAGTCAGGGAATATGCAGGCTCGGTGGTCAAATAACAGTTCCAAGTCGGTACACAGGCGGGCGGGAAAAAACAGGCAAGGACACAGGATCAGGATCATCTCAGGATCAGGATGGCACAGAGGTCAAAAATGCCAAATTGGGTCAGTCAACAGGCAAACAAACAAGAAGGAATGCTGGACTAGACTCACCAAAGAGAGTTAGACAATGATCTGGCAGAGTGCAGGAGAACAGAGGCAGATATAAGTAGGGGAGTGAGCAGGTGAACAGAGTGAAACTAATTTACCAGAATGGGTGGAGCTGATCAGGGGGGACAAAATGGCTGGAAGTAAACTGAATCCGATTGGATGGTGACTGGTGAAGGGGAGTGACAGGAAAGACAAAAGAATGCGCTGGCAGGTGAGCTGAATAAAGGCTGGTGACAGAACTGATCTGAGCAGGCCAGAAGAAACTGATAATATAAAACAAAGTACAAAATCAAACCACATTAAAACTCAAACTATTCCATTAACCAAAACTTGTACAGACCTAAACCTAAGACAGAATTTATTACATGAGAGAATTACTAAACCAAAACAGAAATTAAACTAGACTAATTCAGAACCAAATCAACATAAAATAAAGACCAAACAGAACATTGCAAATAATAAAACCAGAGCTAATACTAAGACAGGAGAGTGGAACTAATTAAAAGACCAACATAAACCATAACAAAAACCCCAAATCATGACACAATCTTGCAGTTATTTGTAAGACAAAACATCAAACACTGTTCAAACACATTAGACGGAGCTAAGAAGGGTAAAGCATGGGAGCAAATAGGTCTTTAACAAGGACAATGGCTGTTAGGGGAATTCCAATTAATTACAAAGTGGCTTAAGGACATGTAAAACCAGTGTTTCCAACTGACTATCACAAAGCCCTGATTTCAGCCCAATACGTAATTTAAAAACTTTGAGGAAAGTTATTAAAAAACACTATTCTACTTTTGGCATTTAATAAATAGAAATGATATAATTAAAAAAAAATCCTTACCAAAGATTACCTTCAGTTTACAGTGAACAAAGGGGTGCAATTGCTGAAAAGAAACTAACTGAATAAGAAAATAAAATCCTCTTTGATATGATGGGAAAGGATTTAATTCTATTTTTACCCTGTGAAGGAATACAGGACTTCTCCACCAATAAACCTTTAGCTTTTAAAAGCCCTGTTTTGAAGGGATACTTATTCATCCATTTGTGGATATTGTAGTGCACTGTTTCATTGATTTGTCACAAATAAGGATTAAATGTATGTCTATAAGGTTAGCAATGCACTTAAATGCCAGGCTTCCCAAAGAGGCCTTGGCTTCTCCAGCTGCTCTATTTTAAAATTTGGAGAGGATTATGGTCTATGTCCTAATGTTAAACTCACAGACTGGAGGATCTTATAAGGGTAATCATTGTTGTGGTATTTCAAGTAACATAGTTAGAGAAACGTCCCATTTTTCCACATTTTTACATAAATGGCATAACATTTGTAATAGGATGTCATGGTTAGGGTCACTTTGGATTACAGCTGAAGGATTTTGTCAGAAGCATTGAACCCGCCTGCCCTCATGTGGCGGATTCTGCACATTGCACTAGTCAGAAATGCATGGATGTTTTGGGGAAAATCTTTGTTCACATATAACGTGATGTGGTTATAAGATGAAAATAACTACAGGCAGACACTTATTGGCCCAAACATTGCAAACCCTTGCTTACTGCTTTGTTATACTGCTACTTTATTTAACTTCAATGCTCTGTTGGGAAAACATGTATTATGGAACTTAAAAGGATATTATTTTGTCATTTGACAACATTTTGCAGATCAGTCACACGTTCTAAACACCAGCCGCTCTCCCCTATAGCATCAGGACCCTGTAAGGAAGACGGCAGTGGGACCTTGGAAAAATAAGAAAGCTGTAGATCTGGGGTGTCTGATCTATTCAACCTAAGTAGAATCTATAGGAATTTGACATGAGGTGAAACCAGGCCCAATGAATGGTGATCCCATCCTACAAAACATTCTGGTACGATTGCCAGCATCAGGGAGTTCAGATACATCAGATGTTCTTTAGTCATGCCCAAAATGTGGCAAAAGGTTAACCAAGACAAAGCTATAGCTGCTATTCTTTTAAGGTATGGCTCTTCTTGCTTTGCACATCTCGTTTGTTTTTTTGCTAAAGACCCCTAGCTCCGTCAGACTGAATGAAGAGCATCTGTGAAGTTTAAAGTTGGATCACTTGAACACATGAATGTGCTTCAATCTTAACTAGTCAATTGGAGTTCTGTGTGCTTAGGGATGTGGTCCTGCTGGAAGGTAAACCAACGTTAATTTTTCTGCAGCTTCTCACAGACTTTCTTCCAGTATCACCCCGGATTTAACCCAATCCATCTTCCTACGAACCCTGGCCAGATTGCCTGTCCCTGAAGTAGAAAATCTTCCGCAAAATCATGATACCACCACCATAATTTTTCATGGTGGGGAGAGTGTTCAGGATGATGTGCAGTATTAGTTTTTCATCAGACTGGCTTGCATGTATAAAGTTACACTACGGTCTTACCAGGGTACCTTCTTCCACATGTCTGCTGTTTTCCCCAACATGAATAATGGTAAACTGCAACTAGAACTTCTTTATATCACTCTATGGTTAGACTCAGATGTGTGGAGCAAACAACTTTCAGTACTGCTACAAGAACATCTCACCTACCTGAGCAGAGGATCTCTGCATCGCCTCCAGTTACCACAGGTATCTGTGATGCTGCTCTGATTGATACTCTCCTTGACAAGTCAGTCAATTCAGATTAAAACTCATGTCTTGGTAGTTTTTCAGTTGTATTATATACTTATTCCCTTTTTGGATGATTGAATGAAAAGTGCTCTGTCCAAAGCTTGGCTTAATGTTTTTCTTTTTTAACCCTGCAATAGACAAGGCAAGTTTATGTGTTAATAAACATTCATTCACAAGGCAATCCAAATTGCTTCACAGAATTTCAGACGCCTGACCTGCCTGGAGCGTTCCTTGGTCTTTATGATGCTATTTAGTGACTAATTTTCTCAAACAAACCAATGAGGCCTTAACTTTCAAACTGAACTTGTACTTAGATTGAATTACTTACAGGAAGAAAAAGAATCAGGTGACCTAGATTGTAATGAAAAACACATTTTTAAAAACTGAAAGGGGCAATAACTGTTCTGCAAAGCACTACAGTCATGAAAACTTATTGTACGTGCACATTTCGGTTGTTACATTTTTTGCACGTCCTGTGGGGCTCTCTGTGAGTCTCCTCTGAAAGTTCAGGTTACTTGGATAGGGTTACAAGCTCCGTAAGCTCAACAAACAGACACTGCCATTTAGTGTAATGAAGCCATGCCACAGAGCCATTGTCACGGTGACAAGGGCAACTGTCGATCCAGTTGTGGATAGCTGTTCCAGGTGGCCAAAGAAAAGAAAGGAAACCAAGTTTGGACAGAAGAAGAAGGACGTCGCTGTTCTTCAGATTACAGAGAGAACCATCGATCTTGTCAAGCAGGACTGAAGTAAGCTAGTACCTGCTGTTATCTTGTTCTATTTGAACCTCTTCTCAGGTTTCACATTCCCTTGCACAAAGAATCAAGATGCTCCTGTTTACCTCTCCTCTTTCCACCAGAGGAGTCTTCATGGCTGAAGCCGGGGGCACAAGTAGAGGTAACAGCGGAGGGATGACCACCGGGGTTGCAGGAGGAGTGCGTGTCCCGCAGGAACCCTCTCTGAAGGCCGGGGTGGTGCTGTCAGATGAAAGAGTTGACTTCCTTCGAGAGCAGGCCTTCTGTGTGCTGCGAGTGAAGACGGATAAGTGGAACCGTTTTATCGCTGCAGAGGAGAATCAAAAGATTATACTGGATTTTCTGGACCACATCTGGACTAACAGGCTGCTGCTTTTCACCGGACCTGGTGGGACGCTGCATGCAGGAGACGCTCAGGTAAGAAATGCACACATGCAATAGGTAAAGCAGTCTTATGTGAGAAGAGTGTATAATAGGTTAAATGCACCCTGTCCTTAAGACTAATAATAAACAAAAATGTTTATATGCAGCCATACATTCCTGTACCATGAACAAGATATCTAAGATGCAGATACATTGAGTAAATATTGATGTCTATGCTCTATCTAATGTCAAATTTTTTTGAAATAAGTCACTACTTATTTCTGGTGCTTTCAATGCTGTTGAAAGCATTCCTACTGTTTTTGGTCCTGTGAAGACATCTCCACCATGGAAGACCAAGCTGCTGTGTGTGCTGAAGAAAGGCGTAAAGAGAATCGCCCGCCAAGATTTCAGGCACCAGTTTAGACTGGGGGAAGTTCCTGGATACCCAATGGAGCACCTACCTGTGGTCATCTCTGAGGTTGGACGGTTTATGAGCACACATATGACCCTGATGGAATATGAGATGACTATGGGATTAATGTTGAAAATATTACAGTACAAACATCTTTTAACTGCAATTTCCCTTAACTTGGAGGAGTTCCTGCTGTTGTACATTGTGATTAACTGTCAGTGAATACCAAAACAGCTTATGGAGCTGAACTGCAAAGAAAAAATAAACATACACTGCCTTCAAACTATTTATACCCCTTGAACTTTTTCACGTTGTGTCCGTTTACAACATCAAACCTAACTCTTTTAACTTAACTATCTTATCTCGACTATCTTACATATCAAAATTATGTATTTTAAATGAATAAATATAAATACGTTTCTAAAAAGTTTAGTGATAATTCATTAGATTAGACTGTATTCATCCTCCGTGGGAGAAATTGTTACGGCAGCAAAACAGCGTAAAAGGTGTACATCTGGGAAAATTATTCAAATAATTTATTAATGAATATGTACACATACACATAGATAGATAGATAGATAGATAGATAGATAGATAGATAGATAGATAGATAGATAGATAGATAGATAGATAGATAGATAGATAGATAGATAGATAGATAGATAGATAGATAGATAGATAGATAGATAGATAGATAGATAGATAGATAGATAGATAGATAGATAGAGCCAAAATCTGGACAAAATCTTCCTTGTCCCCGACCTTACTGTACAGTCCAGGGCACGAGTCACAACCGAACTGGCCATCCTGACCACCTTGTTCAAAAATGTCCATCTCCAGATATGCAACGCTGATAAACACATAGAAGAGACTATCAGCTTTAATTGCAGCAAAAGATGCTTCTATAATGTGTTGCCTCATAATACAAATGCACTTTGCAGATTTTTACAACGTGCCAAAATGTAAATAAGTTCAAGGGGAAAGGAATATGTTTGCACCGTATGCTTTCTATACATGAACATTACACTGTATGCTTGTAAAAACACAAAAAGAACACATAGGGCTGGTGTGTGTGTGTGGAATGGTATAAAACTGATCAAAATGACCTGCAAAACAGTCCATGTGTCGATACAGGTGCTGGTATTTGTGCTGTCCAACGGGCTTAAACGTGAGGACTGGCCGCGGGTGGTTTCTGAAGACATCCATCGCCACCTGGAGAGATTCAGAAGCAAGGTGGTGACACTGAGAGGCCACGCAGAGGGAAGGACCCTGCTGCCTCTTCCCCTGTGTGTGCAGAGAGCACAACCCCAAGATATTGGTTTTAGGTTAGAACATCCTACTAAGTTACTTCCACCACCAAGTACAGATGTTGTAGTTGTGATTTTTTTTTAAAAATTTGTACACCACTTTCTTTCAATTATAGTACTGTCAAAGTAGAGCATTGGATTCTCAAACTTTTGTTTTGTAACAAGTATCACCTCTGTTAAATCTACGTATCAACGTCTTGACAGAGATTCTGAGAACATGATTATCACAGCACTTGACTTTTTAATTACTTACGTCTTGTCTCAAAAACAAGTACAAAAAAATTAAAATTTGTTTTTTATCATGTTTATTATGTTAGATTGGCACTGCTTAGTTATTTAAATTGTACATTGTAATTAGATGTAAAACATTTTGGTCAGAAGCTGACAATTTTAAGTTCAAAGTTGGGAAAGTTAGCAGAAAGCTCCATCGAAGGTTGGAAGAATTCTACCAACCTCCTCAAAATCAAATATGGCCGCTCAGCGCACAAAACATAGCAATGGCTACAGTTTATACACTGTGGATGATTACATCTAAATAAATCTTTCCTCCAAACAGTGATATACGGGCTGCTTTAGTGTGCATATTTTTCCAGGTTTTGCGCAACCTACAGAGGAATTAATAGCTAATAATAATAATAATAATAATAATAATAATAATAATAATAATAAACTAAATGGCCCAATCAGTATAAAAGTAAATGTATACCAGTGATTTAATTATTCTGACAGAAGTAAGATTAAAAAGAGAGAACTTTAAATTGCTTATTTTTTATTGAGTGAAACAAACTCATTAAAAAGATTTACAACTTGATCATGACAACCCCCAACTTGCTAAAGTAATGAACTCCTGTTTGAAGTCTGCCAAAGGTGTTTTCATGTTTCCATGCCTCACATTTTTATTTTCATCCTTACTGACTGATTCACTGTCTGTCCCCTGCAGCCCGACTGGATGGCCACTGGACCATGGCTTGTTATACTCTATAGAAACTTTAATAGTTCAGTGGTCTGGACAGATCTGGAATGTGCTTAAGAAAGACTCTGGCTGCTTCTGCTTCAGGGAGACCACCCAGGTCCCAACGTGGAGATCCGGTTTTGGTCCAACCAGAGGGAAAACCTACTGGGCATCCAGTCCCAAGTATGACACTAGCTCTGTAGAGGTCAATGTGGTATGATTGATGCAAATTTAAACTGAACTCTGATTGTAAAGGTGTAATTTATATATATAAAGGTGTATATATTATATATTATATATATATATATATATATAATATATATATATATATATATATATATATATATCTATATATATATATAGTGAAAAAATTCTCAACAAAGCACCAACAACAGGGTTCACGCTACCACAGCAGGGTAGAGTGAACACATTCAGAGCAAAGCACAGAAAAGAAAATTGTAATTTGAAGACCAAAACAGAGTTGTCCTGACAGTAACTCAAGCATTGACATAATTAAGCCACAAATCTTTACAAACAAATAATTTACTATCTTGGAATTTGTTTCAGCTTTCTTAATAATATTTTAGCGATATTGTTTGCAAAATATGTGCATTTTTGAATACTGCAGAAATACATAATCCCACAAAATTAAGTATTGCATAGACACAAACAGACCTATCCTTTTGGTATTAATAAGAATATAATATTTTGTAACTGGGTCCCTGAGTTATTCCTAGATATGAAAAGACATAATTAACGTAAAAAAGAGATAAGAAATTAAGCAAAAACTGGCTGGGTGACTGACTGAAATAGCATTTGTCATAGGGAAGGGCTGATATACCACTACCTATAAATATGAATAGGAACAGTCAAAGCACATAAATTGTCATGTTTTTATATTGTCATGTTGACAGATCCAGAGCTCCAAAGTGGAGCAAATCATGGAGATCCTGAGAAGAGTGAAGAGCAGTTACTACAATGCCTTTAAGGATGTCTGTGTCAAAGTCGACGACGGTAAATTACTTTACTCTGTCCTCTAATCTCACACAACTCTTTCCTTGTGATTTATCAGTGTCTTGCAAAGCATTTATACCCTTTAAACAATTTTATCTTTTGTCACATTACAACACTTTTGCTTTCACTTCACAGTTATGTTACTTTGTGTAAGTCTATCACATAACATCCAAATACAATAAATAAAATTTTGTGGTGTGACAAAATGCGGAGTTCAACAGGTTTGATTCCTTTTGCAGAAGGTATCAAAACTGTTGCACTGTTCCCCGAGTAACAACTATAAAAGCATTTACTGTATTCATAAACACTCATACCAACATTTACCCACACAAGCAAGTTTTCTCAATATCTTTTCTGTATATCCATCCGTTCATCTATCAGTCATGGTAACTTCATGATATGTGCTTTGATGATGTTGGAGCAAATTTGACGCATTATGTTTGTATATTCCATGTACAAAACTACTACAGCTGTGATTGAAGCAGAAGACATAGATCTGTACCTACGGCCTCTGAGGAGACAGATCAGCAACTTAGAAGAGAGGAGTTTTTCACAGGTGGAACCTCTACTACCTCCTCTTTTTCACACTCTTTGCCTCATCTGGAGTCATTCCCAGTACTATTGCACCCCACAGCGCATGGTGGTACTCTTGCAAGAGTTCTCTAATCTGATCATAGAAAAGGTACACTGATAATTAGTGGATATGTGGATGAGAAAGGAGAAGGGAAGAAATCTAACCAAACTGTACATGTCTTCCCCCAGGCCTTTGCGTACCTTATTCCTGAAGAACTGTTTAAGATGGAACTCGAGGAAGGGATGGAGAGAGTGCAAATAAGCATCTCAGTTCTGCGTTCCTTCAAGGGACTGTTTCACACTTACCGTCAGCAGATACCTGCTTACTACAAGCACGAGAAGAACACCAAGTTGTGGGACTTTCCTGCAACACTTATCTTCAAGCGTTTAGACTGCATCATGGAAAGGCTTCTTATGATTGAGGTGTGTGGGTTCACCAGCGTGGCTCTGTTGTGGATTTGTTGCAGGATGGCAAGGGTGTAGGCTTCAGTCTTAAAAAGGTAGCAGAAGAGCTGTATTTGTGTCTCAAAGCATTTAAAGGCCTATTAAAACACAAGTGTTTATTGTTGTTGTTTTTTTCATCTTCTGCTTCTACCATTCATTTCTCTTTCTTATTCAGAGTACATTGTCTTTTTGGATTCCTGAGCATTAACAAAAACTCACCAAATTTGCACGCGTATAAGCCGCTGAAAAACATTTCTTTGAGATCTGCCCATAAAACAACAAACCAAATATTTATTCCATGCTGCTTCTACAGATGTTGATCTACATTTTACATACATATGCACCAAACTGAAAACAATTAATAATAACCTAGTATAAATAAATGTTAAACATGTGATTGTAAGGAGAAAGGAAACCATAGAAGATTTTTAATTGATCAGCAATCCCCCTGCTTTTTCATTTACACCTATGAACTTGAGTACACATGCAAAATCCATTAGAGCTACAAAAAAGCCTCTTTGACCCACAAATATACGCTACAGTATGACTAGTGTACTGTAGGAAGTCTGCCATTTTAATGAAAGACATTGGTCATTTTTCAGCATTTTTGTGATAAGAAAAAAAAAAAACAATACAGGTTTGTCAAAGACAGCTAACATTTTTTTAGGGGATTTTCTTCAATACCAACAAAACATTCACAAAATGTCCCTGTTGTGCTATGGGAAACGTCTTTACTACTTTTTTTCAAGATTGGCAATTTTGAAAATGTAAAAAAAAAAATAGATCCAATTTCTATTCCACTTAACCGTGAAAAGATTCTGTTTATTTTTTTTTCTTTAATGTGCAATGGTTCTGTACATTTTCTTGCCGTGCTTCCAAATTTGTAGAGTTTATATTTAGCTAAATCGAACTCCAGGATAAATGAAACAGACTCTGTTTGTAGAAGATACAACTATTTTAATTTTTCATGCTCTATGTTTCTGACACTGTTCTGAGATATTACGCATTTTTGTTTTTCAATTTATGACAATTTCAATTAGTTGTTTTTTTGTTTTTGTTTTTTGTTCCATGAAGTAAACCATGTCATATTTAAACAGATTTATATTGTCTTGTCAGTGTCATTCAACAGTTATTTTTCCCCATCTCCTTAACAGGACATTTTTGCGACCGCCCTGGACTTTCTGAAGCTGGAAAAGGTTGAACTTGGTGGATCGAGAGGAAAAATCTTAAGTGAGATGGTGTTCAGCATGAGCGAAGAGTTTCATGACCGCTGGCGGACCCTGAGAGAGAGCAAATACGACCCCTTTGACTACACTAATGATGTGAGACGTTGTGAGGCTGTCGCTGTTGTGCTTGATGTCACACTGCTATTTATTCATTAGGCCTCTAAGGGTTGTTATTCACAGCCGTTTATATGTGGCATTGACAGACCTGGCCAAATAATGAAAAATAACAATTAGATGTTATTTTTCTGCCCCACAGTGCAGTAATTGAAAGCTAGTAAGGCAAAGTTGTTGCTAGGCAACACACAAGATCCAGTGACTGGAGTCATTATTAATCAGGGCATCAATATTTAATTTGCTACATGTAAATATTATTTTACAACAGCTTCCAGTGTGACTCGGAACAGACACTCAATTTGAAATTGATTTGTGTCAGAATAAATTTTTCTCAAGTACGAGCTATTGTGGCCAAAACTGATTAACTGAGCCAAGGAGGGCTTGGAAGGTTGCACTGAAATTTTAAGAGAATGCAAATTGAACAGAAGTAGAGGTTCAATCTGAACCTTTAAATCACACAAGTCAAAATATCCCTCACTTCTTTCCCTTGCCTCTTTGTTCCCAGGATTTTGTGCATCATCACAGGCGTTTTGTGGAGCAGAACAAAGATTTTGACCAGAGGCTTGGGACTGTCCTCAATTTGGCCTTTCACCACTCCAAAAACCTGAATTCAGCCTTTAAGGTAAGGACATTCTTCTCTAATATTTCGAAAAAATGAAATACAGTGTGCTACAGGGTAGTTTCAGGATTTCATGATAGCAAAGAATCCAAATAGACAACATCTAGTGTGTTTGCAACCATTTATGAATCAACATAAGGATTATTTTTAAGTGTATTTTTTATTGCCTGTGTTTAAAACTTCCTCTTAAATGCTGTTTCTCATCAGCTGTTGAAGATATTTGGGAGTCTTCTGGAGAGACGCAGAATCCGAGAGTTGTTTTCTCCTAACTACAATGTATTGCTAGCAATGTTCAACCAGGAAATAGACCACTGTCAGGTTATACTGGATCAGCACAGAGAAGGGGTGAGAGGCTGGATTAAAATATTCTTTTAAATAAATGTTCAATATTCCCTTGCCTACTCATTCCCTTTCAGGATTCAAAATTTGCCCAGTCTGATAAACTATGCTTTTAACACAGCACTAAGTAATTTTCTAGTGGTGCTTCCCCTACAGGACATTTTGAAAATAGCACTGTTGTAGACACTAGCTGCCCACTCACAAACCAGTTGTGTGTAATAAAGCAGTGCAAGCTAGCTGTTGTTAATAATTTGAGAGGGAGAGAGAGAGAGGTCAAAAACAAGGCTAATAAACCGCAACCTGCGACTCACAAAATTTAAGAGACTTCAGAAAAGACATGCAAAAAGTCACTTATGACAGGTGCACTTGGTAACAATGCTGTTGATGCCAATGTCCTTAGGCTCCATCCGAATATGTCTTTCGGCTAAGGACTTTAGCCAAAGCAGAAATGCGTCAGCGGTCGCCATGCTAAGTGCTGTCCGTCCGAATAGGCCAGTCAGTAATGAAGATGGTATGAAATGGAGCCTGTATGCTTCCTCTCATAGCTACTTTAGCATAGGAACCTTGCAATGTCCCTTACCAATGCTAAGGACCTATAAGAAATTCCACAATCCTTCGCGCGACATGACGTATAAGCACAGCCCACCTCACAGAAATTAACAAAAATGTCCGGAGAGAAGAAGCGTGCACTCTGTAGTTCATTTTCGGAAGGCTGTGGGCCTGAATTTGACAAGAATCATCCATGTGCATTTTGGCACTGCAGTCCGAAGCTCCTTTCCTACCCCGATAGAGTTCATACTGTTGACCTCATAAAAGGTTCAGGAACAGGATCCAGGAATAGGTGCTAGGAGCTATAATCACATTTTATTAGATGGAGCCTTGCGCCGGGCTCACATTGAATGCGGTGCAGTTACAGTTGTGGCGCCGCAAGGAACCCAGATAATTAAAAACCAGTGTGTCAACTCACATCAATTGCATGCGTGTGTGGGTCTGGTTACCGAGGCAGCGCGGTGCTGCAAAAAAATTCAGGAAGAAGGAAGTTTGACCGTATCAAGCTCCTGAATTTCACAAGCTAAACAGGAAACACTGGGCACTAGAAAGGATAAAGTTCTGGTGAACTTTATCCGCAACCTGCACCGTATTCAATGTGAGGCCGGGGTTACATTGGGCTACCGTAAAACTATTAATTTTAGAACTGCCACTGTGTCGGTGCATAGAAAGTTGTAAGTGTGGTTTTCGGCCAGAGACAATGGAGATCACAGACCCCATCAATCTTCTCATAAACACTTAAATTACCATCACGGGGATTATAAGAGGATAAACTAAGGTAAAAATATTACTTAGTGCTGCTTTAACTTTGCTTTAATACTGAAGTCTCTGCAGCAATGTCGTCCAAACTCAGTCCTCAGTGCATTCATGTTTTAGATATCACCCGGGTTCAGCAGATCTTGGTTATTAGCAGCCTAGCAAAGCTTTATCTCCTGCTGAGGAACTAAGTAAGGCCCAGTCTGCACAACAACGAGATTAGGTGTTTCCAAAACATTTTTTTTTTTTTCTTAATCATTTATGATAATGTACCATGTTCGTCTGTGGATGGGGCATAAGTCACTTGGTTCAGCTACTTATGGAGTAGAAACACATTTAATTCACCACATTGGTAAATGAACTGGAATTTGAGTTGTTCATTCTTTTTTTCTCACTAAAGGGAATGTAATCGTACAAAACGTTTCCATGCTAGGTCAGTTAGAATGACCAATGAAGGTAAAAAGATTTTGTGCTTTTGCTAAGCATTTGGCATACCTGCCTTTAGATGACTTCAGTCAAACATTAAAATGTTTAACATTAAATTCTTCCACAAACTTCTATTTTGTGGTACAATACACCCATCATTAATAACGTCCAATTTTATTTCAGCTGCAGTCTGGTTGTGCAGTTCTGGGAAAAAACATGCCCTCTGTGGCTGGGAACCTCAAATGGTCGCAAGAACTCCGGAGCCGCATCCTTACCGACAGAAGCAACTTCTGCCAGTTGCCTCACATGTATGAACCAACTCTATACCTACCAGGCTCAGACATAACACCTTTAAATGTTTAGCACGTAGCAGATCTGATTATGAGTTTCTCATACTGCAGCTGTAACTCTATGCATGCGAATATACTAATATAAAGAATGTTTATAGTGTTTGAGCCTTTTCTAAGAACTGCTTAACATAAAAATATTTTGTCCATCCATCCATCCATCGTCTTCCGCTTATCTGGGGTCAGGTTACGGGGGTAGCAGCTTCAGTTGGGAATGAAAAACCTTTTGTGATTTGGTTTAAAAACTATATGGATAACATTGTGCTGTTTCTTTTCTATTGTACAGGCCTCTGGGGAGTGCTGAGGCAGACGAGGTGCTCAGGAAGTGTGAACATCTTCTTGAGATTTTGGAAAAGCATGATGAAGAGCTGTTTTCAGAGTGGACTGAGGGGCTGGAGGATGTCTTACAAATGCATCTAAGACAGTCGCTGTTAACACTAGACAATGAGACAGGCCTTTTCCAGGTCAACTTCAGTCCTGCTGTAAGCACAAAGTGAAATATCTCTGCCCGTTAAAAGTTTTAGTAAGTAAATGCATGTTGTTTCAAATCGCACTGCCTTCACAAACTTGCAGTAGACAAATATACCAAGCGTAAGCACTTCCACCTGATGAATTCAGAGAATAACAAAGTTAGTATTGTAATGTATGTGAATTTTGAACCTCTGTAAAACAAATTTACCCTTTCCAAAGAAAGGAACATTGAACCTTAACTGTAAAAATCATATTCAATAGTCAAAGCTTTAAGGTCATACATAGTAGTTAGATCAGGCCTATGAGGTGAACTATTTTGAAAACTACAGTTGATAAGTTATGAGGAGCCTGTATGTTAAGCATCTGGCTGCAGGCTAGCTACCTGAACAGATAGCATTACTAATTAACCAGTCAATTGTGTTCTTTGTTTGTGACCAAATAATTTACGGGGTATAAGTTTCTGTCATACCCACTTGAAATCTGACCCTAAATATTTGTGGACGTTGAAGTCTTTGTTTTATTGTAGATTATTTCATACAATGAAACAGGGATATTAGTACTCATGGTCATACCGAGAGAATATCATACCCATGCCTTGTAATGTCATGATTCTGGTTAAAGGTGCCATGATATCACTGTATAAACCATTTCATGTAGCTGATATTGCTGCATGTGGAACTTATCCAAAGAATTTCATTTAAAAAAAACAACCTCAGCTTGTTATTTTGTCAGACCAAATGTCCCACCTCAGTAAAATGGTTGGTTGCGGTAATAACATGCGGCTACAACCATATCTGGAAAACCGGTGAAAGGCGGCCCCCCCACACCTCTTCTGTCTCCATCCACACCTCTCTTCTCAGCGCAACACTCGTCACAAATCCATTATGGTTTTATGGCTGGTTGAAGTGTTTGTGACGCAGGTTGTTGGACAGTTTAAAGCTTTCAGTCAGACCAGCTGACAGCTATGCTGACCAAAAGCTTTAAACTGGCGGCGTGATTCAACACAGTGGGACTGATGTGCACCCACATAAAATTTGCAGGGGCTGCACGTATTAAGCTGGGAGCCTGCTCCACCGCGCTACCTCAGCGGAGAATCCACTGCCTGCAAACCCGCAGCACTCTCCCCTTTGGTGACAATGATTCTACCGGTGGTCGTCAGACAGCCGGGTTGTTCAGTAACAAACACACCTTTCTCACATTTGACGGCATTTAGAAGTGAAATAAACTTACGAGTCATGACAGTGTTGTGTTCGCCACCTTCTGTGTTGGTGCAGAAATGTTGGAAAACCCTGACTTGAATTCCTCAAACAGAAAACAGTCTTCAGTAAAGTCCTTATAAAACTTTTCTGTGATTCTTTCATTTTAATCCACGAGTGAGTGGAAACATCATGCGGTTTAGACGGCCCTCGGACATATCAGCTCCCCTTTGTAGTAGCCGCTGAGCAGTTAGTTTGAGGTTGAGCGTTGGTAAGTTGTGCTCCGTAGCTTCAGCGGTGACTGCCTCCTGTTTGAGCCGATACAGGAAGGCTGATCAGGAGCTGCCGTCTGCTCGCTGCTCCACCTTCCTCCTCCCAGGTCAGCCGGTGAATCAGCTGGGGGAGGAGAGGGAAGGCTGTTTGCTTGGTAGTGTACTCTGATTGGAGAGAACAAGTACGTAGAAAGACAACCCGTTTTCTGATCTGACCGTTTTTTTTAACAAAATAATTAAACCGATTACTCCTGGGAAGGTTGTTTAGTATTCAGTTTTCACATTATCAAAACTGAGTACTTGACATCAGTGCACAACAGACCATATTATACTCCCAAAACCTCATAAAAATTTAATTTGTTATCATGGCCCCTTTAAGGAGGACCCAAGCACAGAGCGGGATGATGGTAAAACATTTTATGAAATAAAAAAACATTTACAACACATGAGGATTAAGTCAGGGAAACAAAGAATGAAGAAAAGTGATGACAAAAAAAAATATGACTGAACCACTGAAAACATGATGTCAGCAGAAGAAACCAGTGGGAAATAAGGAGAAACAGAGAGAAAATATGCTGGAGAGAGCTAATCAAGAGGGAACCGACCAAGGAAAACCATTCTGGTTGAATGAGGAACAGCTGAAAACTAATGAGAACCTGAGCTTAGGTGATGAGTGAAATAAACAGACACTGAAGGGACACAGATAGAAGGAATCTAACAGAAATTATTGACAAGTGACAAGATGCAAAAGTTTAGATTTTTCAACTCCAAAAACTGTTTCTTTGCATCAGTCATAGGTGTGGTGTTGCTCTGGCTTCGCTTTAATTTCCCAAATTGCGCTTTTTGCATCGCTAGAATTGTCTCGGTGGCATCGCTTTGTGTCACTTTGCGTCACATTGCTCCTGTGTTGCACCTGTGCATCAGGTGGTCATGTAAATCTGTTGCTCGGCCCGCCACATTCGCGTTCAATGTGAACGCACCTTAACAGTTCAAACTACATACACAATAGAAAATCAAAACACGAACACCCGCAGATTGTGACATATAAATACAATACAGTAGTGTATAATTGTGTTCTGAGTACGTTGTTTTGTAGACTTTTTTCAAAATGTTTATGGAAATGAAGGCTAACTAATATCCAACTTAATTTTACATTGGGTGTCAAATATTGCATTGATATATGTATTGTATGGAGAGTTTGCAAAAATCAGATTTAGGGATCATATCAAAGTGAGCAAATCAAAGGAAACAGTTACTTGGATTGTTTATCTGCTGCCTCAACTAGCCTGTTCTGTGCTTTGTGGTTAACTTATATTGACAGTTCTATGCACCACAAAAAGCCCCTGTTTCATACTGAAATCATTTATGTCATTGTAACATTACTTTCCCCAGCTGACGTCTGCGTTAAGGGAGGTGAAATATCTGAGCATCCTGAAGATCCAAAACATTCCCAAAGCAGCTCTACATCTGTATTCTAAGCAGGAGAGATTATATCTGGTGAGTAAATAGCATCACGGTGGCACAATGCACAAAATGACTGATTTAAATGTTAATATTTGGCTAGATATAAAATATATTAAAGTTAATAATGTTGGTGGATCTTTCTTTCCCATAGTACACACAGACACTAACCTTAGTGGCCCAGTGGTACAACAAGCTAAAAAGCACCATCTTGGCTGTAGAGCTGGGGCTGGTGAAAGACGAGATGGACGGTGTGAGACAACAGCTGGAACCAGCCCTTAAGGAGCTGACTTGGGATCAGGATGACCTTTGGGACTACATTCACAGTACACAACAACTGGTGAAGGTACCGGATATTTGGGAATGGTGGCCTAAGTGGTTAGAAACACACGTTTTATGTTCAGAGAAGGTTGCAGGTACCTTGTTTGATCCCTGCAGACTGCCACTATGGGACCCTTAACCCGAGATTGCTCTTAACCCTTAAGATTAAGTGTTAATTTTATAACCTGGGTGTTATAAAAAGCTGCCCACTGCTCCCAAAGGGATGGGTTAAATGCAGAAGATACATTTTGTTGGAATGTACAATTGCAATGACAAATAAAGATTTCTTTCTTTCTTTTTTGATTTTGAGGAGACAGGTATTTATCCATCTATCAGTCCTTTCATCCATCTAATCATTTTGTATTGGATTAGCACAAAACCAATATGTCAATTAAAAATCATCATGCAGTGATAAGTAGTCAGAGGAGGACCTAAAAGTGGAATACAAAGAAGCACAAAGTCAGAGCTGTAGAATACACAGAAAACAGATTAAGGAGAGTAAATAAAAAAAAAAAAACATAAGACTTTAAGCCCCTTAAAAAAATTAAGTCCAACAGATATCAACCAAAACCAAATCAGAATCACATACAATACCCCATTTAAGGACTTTTTTCATTAGCTACTTGAAAACTGTTGTTATTGGTCTTATCTATAATTTACAATTGTTTATCTCTTTGTTTTTTGTTAGAGCATTTCTAGTCGAGTCCAGAACAGCAAAGCTAATGTTGAAGCCATTCAGGCCCTCATGGTTAAAATCAGCAACCAGGCATTCATCACCAGAAAGAGTCGGGATTCTACCCTCCTCAACTTCTCCGACATTGAAGACAGTGTTTCCAAACAACAGGCTCTAGTCAGCCACACAGGGGAGCAGATACATAAACTACTGCAGGTATGGTTGCATTTTACTTCTTAATCTAGAGCCCAAACTCAGATCACAGAGAGCTCTGTCCATTTTCACATCAACTCTGAGCACTCTCACAGTCTCTGAAGAAATGCATTGCCATAGCATGATGCTCCTTCAATCCTGTTTCACAGTGGGGACACACTGGATTTATGAAAGATTCAAGATTCTTTATTGTCACCACATGTTACTGTGGTGAGATTGCTTTCAGGACATACTCTGGCTTAGAGTACACACAGAAAACAACAGACAATAAACGTGTACAGCTTTTTTTTTCTTCTTTGACATTAGAGTGTACAAAAAATAACATAAAAACATTTGTGTCACAGTATGGGGGCTTTGATATCAGTCCCTTCACGAGGGATATGAGCCATGTTAGATAGATTAGTCCATCTTTCATGAATCACAAGTAATGCGATTGTGCAATGGTTTTGAGGCTACATTTACAAAAAATTGCAGTTTGATAGAGAAGAGTGTGCAAATAGGCAATAACAGTATAGTGATGGTAACATATGATGGACTTTAACATATTTAATGTTAGATGGATTGTGACACGGTTGTAACATATGACAAACTTTTGATGGACAGACTCTCAGCAAGTGTCTATCGCCCTCTGCTGAGGAACAGCGGCAATAACAGTGGAGTGATTTTAACACATTGGACCACAGTCTCCCATCAGGGGGTGATTTCCCTCCCTGGAAAGAAGTTTTTCTAAGAAACCTTTTTGTTCACTGTGATCCAGGAGAACCAGTCTCTGCTAGGCGTGGCGGATCAAAGCAGCTGTGAATGGCATGTGTACACAGAGTACGTGGACCAGATGATCGTGACAGGCTTCTCCAACGCAGTACGCTGTTCCCTGCAGTACTTCGTGAACAACACAGATGCAGCTCAGCGCATTTCGCCTCTCTTTGAAATAAAACTGATTCTCAACGGTAATGAAATGACGTTTGACCCTTCACTGGACCTGAGCCTCAGCGAAAACTTCTACGACATCGTGGACAAAATGGTGACCAACATTGCAAGCATGGCATCATTTATTCCCAGAGTGGCAAGACACAAGCAGCTGGATAACTATCAGGTATTGTACATACACTATATTAGTGGCTACATGAAAAAAATGGTGTATTGATGAGAGTTCTCTGCTTTTACACTGACACATCAAAATTAAAGGTTACAAAACAATATTCCAAGCTTTTAACATCTTGTGGATGAGTGTTTAGACAATCCATCCAATTTCTATGTAGGCTTAATCCTTGCACGGCCATTTAGGGAGCTGGTGCTTATGTCTAGCAGGTACTCCCAGGACAGGTTATATAAGTCTACCATAGGGCATCAAAGACACACAAGACAGACAACCATTCAACACTCACACTTATTGGAAATTTAAGGGAAATAATTAAATTAACACACATATTTTAGAGCATTGTAGGAAAAGAAACCTACACATGTAGGAGAGAGCTTGCAAGTTGCAACCCTAACTATGCAGCCCACGGTTCCATCTGTCGTCTGATAATGAACAGTGGTGGCGGCATCATCCAGTGAGGATGTTATGTCATCAGCAAAGATAGGAAAGTTAACAAAGTTTATGGCCAGCTGAAGCTCTCCAGACTTCAGATTGGGCCACAGATGCACCCTAAAACCCTAAACATACAGCCAGAGCTACAATAAACGGGTTTAGATCAAAGGACAACCATCTGCCAGAATGCCCAAGTCAAAATCTTGAATTCTATTCATTTGAGAACCTGTTGGAAACAGACAACACTGTTCACAGACACTATCTAATCTGATAGCACCTGAGCTATTAAAATACTTACCATCTATTTCATCCCAATTAAATATGTTGCACCACTTTGTGTTAGTATGTCACATATATTGGCAAGGAAATGCATGTTTGTCATCGTAAAGTGAAAAATATGAAGATATTGGGTATGTATACTTCCAACAATGTACATAGACAAATAGGTAATATTTGCATACACATTCACTTTTGTCACTTTTATCACCCTGACTTCTCAACCTGTAGTGTGATATAGATGAAATGGAGGATTTGTCAGAAATGTGTCATATTATCCGCTCACGGGCACGAGGAGCGGTCGCCAAGGTAATTCACTTTTTTTCCCTCGCTCCTAGAGCCTTATGTATTATTTATCCAGGAACACGACTGTAAACAATGTGTTGATTTTCAGGTCAGAGAGTATCAGGGTTCTTTTTCTAGCTACCGCTACCTTTGGACTGATGACAGGTCAGCTGGTTTGTTTCAATGAATTTCCTCCTTTTAGAAGTCTATATTTATTTATTTAATTCTCCTTTTATGTCTATATTTTTCAGGTCTGAATTTATGAGGCAGTTTTTGCTTTATGGCCATGTTTTAAGCACAGAGGAAGCTGAGCTGTATGCTGACTATGAACTGAAAAAGAACCCACCAACCTTAGAAAACTTTAAAGATCAGGTTTGTTCCAATTTTGTGACTTAATTGTTCTTAAAATATTCATGTTCAATGAGCATTCAGAGTGCTTGTTAGTGCAATCAGAGTAACCGGAACCTTTGCTTATCTAGATTAATCTTTTCGAGTCTCTGTATGTCCGGGTGAGCAAAATGGAGGACAGGATGGTGTTTTGTGGCTGGCTGCAGCTGGACATCCGTCCCTTTAAGCACACACTCATGAATGTCATCAAAAGGTGGAGCTGGATGTTCAAAGAGCACCTTCTGAATCATGTAAATCAGAGGTGAGGCACACATCAACGAGGGCTTCTTTTTCACTACGGAAATCATCAAAAGCACAAAATAATTGGAGAAATATGTTTTGAATATTTAATGTTTAAGCTTTAATCTTTTACCACTGTGAAAAAGTTAACCAACTACAGATATGACATTCAGGATTTTTTTGTCCCTAAACCAATAAGTCATTGAAGAACAGGTATCGCCTTTTACCCTGTCCCAGTCCAATAAGATTAATAACATCAGTCTTATTTTTATGCTCTAAAACTTAGTAACTTTAAATTGGATTAAGGTAGCATGTTACATATCATCACTATCTCACTCACCAGTGTGTCCAGCTCCTGAAAACAATCACGCAATAGAATCCCTCCTCCACCAAACTTTACACTTGGCACAATACAGTCTGTACCTGGCAGCCACCAGGTACAGACTGTACCTGGTGGCTGCCAGGTACAGTCTGTATTGTGCCAGGCTCGTCCATCAGATTGTCAGATGGAGAACCATGATCCATCACTCCAGAGAACATGCCTCCACAGCTCTAGAGTCCAGGGGTGCCATGATTTAAACCATTGCATCTGACCCTTTGGTTGCAGCTGCTCGGCCGTGTTAATCCGTTCCATGAAGCTCTCTACGCCTGAAGATAAAACTCCTGTGATCAGACAATATCTCACTTTTTTGGCACCCCTTTTCCAAACCACTATAAGAAACTTGGATGTCATCTTTGATAGCTCCTTATATTTTGAGCACTATTCCAGAAAATTGGTCCGAAATTGTTTTATCATTTGAGTAACATTTCAAAGTTGCAATCCTGGGTGTCAAAACAGGAATTAAAGATTGTTGTTCATACTTTTGTTTTGTCTTGTTTGTGCTACTGTAATAGCCATTTTACTTGTCTCAGTAAATCAGCTTCAAATTGGCTTCAAACTGTCCAGATTGTAGCAACACGGACCAACAGGAGAGAGCACATAACCTCCCTGTACTGGCTCCCTGTACAATGTAGGATCAATTTCAAGATTCTGACCTTAACTTTAACATTATGCACTTTTTCAAGATATCTAATGTTTATTAGATAACCCTCGGTCTGTTAGGTATTGTCCAGTGAATATCAGCCTAAACAGTTGATATCAGGACAATAGTTGAAAGGGATGATTCGAGCACTGGCATTCATTTAACCGCAAACTCTGCACACATATAGAATAAAGGAGTGATAACTTCTCTTCAAGTTCAAGAATTTATTAACAGAAAAAAATTAACAACCAGAGAACACCACAATATAATGTTATCTACCTGAATTAACCATATATTTCAATCAACAAATCCACTCTACTAGGCTAGTGAAACTTAACTAAAATGATTACGCAAAAAAGAGGCAAAGCAACTTCGTACACACATAACAAATAAATGGACAATTAAAATAGTTGAAAACATCATCAGAATGATTCAGTGAATCCTGGTTCACTGCAGATCCAAATTAGAGCACCAATGCTCATCTTAATGCTCTCAGGTTAAATTAGCTTGACTAATTTAGAACAACATTTGATATGTGTTTCAACCCATTCACAATGCAAATCCTGAATTAAACAAAACATTATTTGAGAAAATCAAAAATCAATTGAATCTTTATTTTAATAATGCAGTTAGTCCTCCTGGAAGCTACAGGGCACTGTAGCGATTGTTCATTAGCTTGAGGGATAATCCCAAGGTTACAGAAAATAGCATTAATTCGACATTAATCTTCCCTATTACTGACGTACTAAAACTCATTGCACTATAAAACAATAGCGGAGCGAAACAAAAACAATTATGTTTAAAACAAACCTTAGTTGCGTTAACTAGGGCCATAGCCATAATGTTACCCGGAAAGCCAATAGACTTTTAAGTTTTATTTGGTCGTAATCATTGGACTTGACAACAGAAACATTAATATCCCATCGGTGTATGAAACCCTTATGGAAATAAAGTTTGTTATAAGCATAAAAACACACTAAAACATATCAGCAAAGTTTGGTTTCCAGGATGCTAGCCACACTAGCGTGTTAACTCGGTCAAGCTTTAAAAACACAGTGAAAACACATTAAGTAAACCACTTTACTTTCCCTGCCTAACTGCCAAACCTGCCTGTGCCTCTGTGTCAGTCTGGTTGACTTTGGGCCATCTGGTTGGAAGAAGTTGATCCGAGGTGAAGCTGGTTATCTCAGCAGCGACCAAGTGGCTACCTCAGAGGGGGAAACAGTCGTCATTTGGGAAGCCAAGTCAGGGCGACCTGTACACGGTTACGTGGGAGTGCGCTCACATGGCTTCGGTGGCCTGCGCTTGGTCTGTGAAGGGGGGTTGCAGTGTGGGCTCTCTGCACGGCCTTTCCAGTGTTGGGACCTCTGCACAGCGTTCCTGGCGTAGCTGTGTTCATTCTCTGGAGGCTGCAGCATACCCAGCTTTTCTGCAACAGCTGAGAAAAATCACAAGGCTGGTTTCGGTATAGACATATTCTTTATTCCGGTGTCTGGTTGCGTTGAAGACTTAGCTCCATTCCCAGTTTAGCTCATTTGTGGGTATTCATACCCCATGGGGGCCCATAGCTCGCATGGTGATGGAATTGTTTACATTATTCTATACGTTTTATTTTTTATTTACTATGTTTATTGCATTTATCATGAATTTACTCATTACTATTGAAAATGCTTTTAGGTTTTCTCTCCTATGTTACAGAGTGAGGTCTGGTGCAAGAAACAGCCTCACTATCTTATCTGTGATGAATTGCACCCAGCCATCTGCATTTTACCAATTTAATACTCCCCCAAAAAGTCTGTTCCTAAAGTTTCACATGTGATCCTTATATTCATAACACATACACATATGCATACATACACACATCTATGTATCTATGTATCTATGTATCTATCTATCTATCTATCTATCTATGTATCTATCTATCTATCTATTTATATATATATATATATATATATATATATATATATATATATATATATATATATATAATCACACAGCTATTTATTTATCTTATTTATAATACTTGAAAATCTGTATATGCACATCTATGTCTAAATACAATAGTCTGTACTGTATGAAAGCTAAAAACCTTGAAAAATAATGGTCTTGCACAGCTTTTTCCTAGTGTTGCCACTCTGCAGCTTTAGTGTGTCCAGTTTTGCAACATGGTTCAGCCTTAGTTTATAGAAGGCAGATACAAGTACTGAAATCAGCCCGAATATATTTCCATGCAGCACAGGAATGAGGCATCTTCTCTGATCCACGTTCACTACAACAGAACTTAACTTTTTTTCTGCCACATACAATATGGCGGTGGCGGTGACGTTGACGTGCGAACCTGCGTCCAACGGCGCGTTTACGTATATGATGTCTATGATGTTTCCCCCTTCCTTAAGCTCTGCAATGAAACTAAGGCAATCTCTTTTTGAGATAATAAAAGTATAGCAGCAGAGTGAATTTCAGAACAGGAAAGAGATGTAATGGAATTCATCTCTCTGCTGGTCTCCTTGCAAGATTTAACCCTGTTGTCCCTCTTCTTTGTGTTGTTTAATGAATGTTTTAGGAGTTTGAACCTGACACATGGGTTTTGAATACACTCGTCACGAGGGCTCACAGGCAAAGAGGAAAATATGAGATAGGCAGCTTAGCTTTGTTGCAGTGTTGGCACCCCCTGATGTGATGGGCAGTCCCCTGGGGGCCTGTAAAAGTGTCACATTTCATGTTGTTTCCAACTTACAGTCGGTTGGTGTGCGATTGCACACCAACGTTCAGGACATTACATGGACAAGCTTCAGAATACATAGCTTATTGACACAATGTTGCTCCACTCGGACTGAGATCAGATGATCGGAGGATGCTGGTTGTACCAACGACTAATTTTAAAACATGAGGAGATTGGGCTTTACACGCCGTTGCGTGGCTCTAAGACTCTGGAACTTGCCTCCCATGTCCCTACACCACATGATCTCCATTGACCCTTTTAAGAAACAGTTGAAGACATTTTTATACAAAAAAGCTTTTAAATAGGCTGTACATGAAATTGTAGTTTGCTTGTGTTGTATGTTGTCTTTACTGTCAATGACTGGGATTTTAATGTCTGCAAAATTTGTTATACAAATATATTTTACTTACTTCACCTTTCTTCCTTACTTACTTACTACATACTGTTCTTGAACTAATCTGAAGGCCACATGAAATTTGGAGGTCTGTAGTGATTGACTCAGTTGCCAACCTCTGCGCTATCAGCATCTTCTGCCTCTATTCCATCAATTTACGTGTAAATATTCAGTGCTCAAGACTCAAAAATACTACCTGGGATGGGACAGGGACATTTCAGTAGACTGAATTAATTTATTCTATATGATAACTCAAAAGAGACTCCTTTTACACATGTTTGTCTTGATCATTATTTCACAGTGTGAAGGAACTGTCCTATTTTCTTGAGGACACAGCTGGAGGTCTGTCTACAAAGGTGCCAGATGGGGATTATGCAGGGCTGGTGAACATAATGGGACACCTCATGGCAATCCGAGATAAACAGATCAGTAATGAACAACACTTTAAATCCCTCAAGTCGACTGCAGAGCTACTCAAGTCCTATGGACAACAACTTCCGGAGAGTGTCTACACACAGCTGGAGGTACGTAAGGGTCCAAAAACATTTAGCCGTTTACACTAGCGGCTTTGTGTAGGCATCAGTGCATGGGATTCTTCGCTTCTATGCTCCAAAACATAGGAGCTGCCTGAGAAGTGGAAAAGTCTCAGAAAAATTGCCTTCACGGTGAAACACGAAGTGGCACCACTGCAGTCAAATGAAGTTTCAGTGATACGCAGGAAATGTGTTCGCTTTGAGGTGAGGCTGGGTGTGAGCAAGGTAGGATGTCGGTCTGGCAACCCCCCACAAGAAGCTTGACATCAGATACACCTGTATTATTTTTTTTTTGTCCTTCCTTTCCTGCATTATTTATGCGACCCAACCACCAGGGGACTTTACATATACAGACTTTGTGCCGGAAGCAGATTTACATGCATCATAGATTTTCCAAATGTTCACATTTTAGGTGAAGCAGCATGAGTTTAGAGAACGATTTAGAACTGAGTCAATCTTCAAGATCAACGTGGAGGAGCCATATAAACTGATTGATAAGGTGAGCCAAGCAAAACAGTCCTTTACAATCTATCAGGAGAACTGTTACAACAGTGAAAGTATATCCCCATCAACCGTCTATCTCTAGTGTCATCAATCAGTAGCAGGGATTGAGATGGAAATGAAGAAGCTGCAGGACACAGCTGATCTGTTTGAGGTCAGCTTTCCAGAGTACATGCAGCTGCGCCAGTGTCGTTCCGACATCATACTGGTCAAAGCCGTCTGGGACATGATCATTTTTGTAAAGGTAAAAATTGTTAAATTTAAAAGATATCCTGTTAGATTTTTTAATTATCTTCTCAAACTGTAGTTTAGAAAAATACTTACAAGTTTGTCATAACAAAAACTTTGAATGCTAGGCAAGTATAGAAGAGTGGACCAAGACTCCATGGAAAGAGATCAATGTTGAGCAAATGGACATGGAGCTCCGGCGCTTTGCTAAAGTTTGTAAAGAAAAATTTTAACAAACCAGATATATTTTCCAACTTTTTATGTTCTCACAACAATTCGGCTTTGCGTTGCAGGAGATGAAGATGCTAGATAAGGAAGTACGAGCATGGGATGTTTATTTGGGTCTGGAATCAACTGTGAAAAACTTGCTGACCTCTCTGAGAGCTGTCAACGAGCTGCAGAACTCTGCCATCAGAGAGAGACACTGGAAGCAGCTTATGAACACCACCGGAGTATGTGAATTTGAATGCTTCTGCTGTGCTGTGTTTCTGAGATTTCTGTCTCTGGGGATGCTGCAGCCATTCTGCAGACGTCTCTCCAGGCTCAAAGAACCTGATCACAAACCACAGAAGAGCATATATTCTTTGTGATTCCCCAGGTGCGGTTTGTGATGGGAGAGGGCACCACCTTGGGGGACCTGTTGGAATTGCAGCTACACCGTGTGGAGGATGAAGTAAAAAACATAGTGGACAAAGCTGTGAAAGAAATGGGCATTGAGAAGGTAGGAACCAGAGAATTTATGTTTTTATGTAAACAAAAAGGGACTGAATGTAAAATGTAAAGAAAAGTTGATTATGGAGTAAGCCTCACTGGAAGAGAAAGTATATAGATGTAATTATGAAAATGTAAAATTTAGTGTTTTAATGTTTTTGATCTATGTCCCTTTTGAACATAGGTTCTGGCAGAAATAACACAGACCTGGAGTGTTATGTCGCTGTCCTATGAAACTCATAACAGCACAGGAATACCTTTGCTCAAGGCTGATGAGAATCTAATCGAAACTTTGGAGGACAACCAGGTTACTAAGTTACATGGATTCAATAAAAGCGTTGAGCTCAAATAAGGGCATGGCCTCTTTTCGGAACTCATATGTCCTAATTTCCCTAATTCCCTAATTTATAACAACAATTTTAAACGTTGTATTTTCAACCATGTTCCAAGCTGAGGAAGCATTTTGTAATGAGAGGTGAAACGTATTCAAGCGAGAGACTTCAAACCAGAGAAGTCCTGTGGTCTTCCACTTCTGCATTTAGGATAACAGCACAGTATTATTTTGGAAATAATACTGCCAGGACCAACACAGGGGTCCCCAGATAAACTCATAGGTCTGATAAGAAGTACATTATTAACCAGATAATCAGCCAAAATGCCCATTGTAATGCTGGAAGAAGCTCAGCTGTTAAATTCTGTTAGGTCAGCAGCTATCAGTTGTGCCCCAAAATGGCAGAAAACTAGCATTGCATATCACCTGAAGACACTATTCCAAAAAAAAGTCTGGTGGTAGCATAATGCTGTGGAAATACTTTTCTTCAGCAGGGACAAAGAAGCTGCTAAAAGTAGATGAGGACCTGGATGGCGCCAAATACAGAGAAGTTTTTTATATGTTGCAACAGATATGACAGGCCAACAATACAGTCAAAGCTTCAGTTGAAAAAAAATTATCAATTGATATTCATGTGTTAGAATGACCCAGTCAAGAACTGAATGGGGAATCTGAGCCAAGGCTGTTCACAGATGTTCTTCATAATCACACGACTGAATTTGAGCTATTTTGGACAGAAATATAGGCAGAGATAACAGACTCTGGGTATGTAAAACTGGTAAAAACACACCTCAAATAATTTGTAGCTGTAAATTATGGTTTTACATGGAATTGAAGGTGTGGCTGTTACGAGACTAAATGTAAAAAGGTACAAGAGGTATGACAGATTCAGCAAGACACTATGTGGCATTTGCTTTCTCGGTTAAATAGACAAACTATACCCAAAGCACACGTTTAAGCTCTTTAGTACTGAGACCGTAAAGGGACATTGAAGGGAAATTTAAAAAAAAAAATACTTTCTGGCACGCAACAGAAAGTATCTGGTTGGCAACCCGAAAGTATCTGGTACGCACCAGAAAGTTATTTTTTCCCTTCAATGTCCCTTTAGGGACTCAATACTTTGGCTTATTGGGAGCAGTGCTTGCAATCAGAGAGGGAACTGACAAACACAACAACAAAAGATGCAGAAATTTGTCTCTGTACATGAGAGCAGCTCTCTA
This sequence comes from Fundulus heteroclitus, assembly GCF_011125445.2. NCBI lineage: Eukaryota > Metazoa > Chordata > Actinopteri > Cyprinodontiformes > Fundulidae > Fundulus > Fundulus heteroclitus. The sequence goes on along the minus strand of NW_023396553.1, from coordinate 470,206 downwards.
CATGGTCCGTGAAACTGCCCATACTCACTTACCTTCAGGTGCAACTGCAGAACATCCTGATGAGCAAGTACGTGGAGTATTTCCAAGCAGAGGTGAGTGGATGGCAGAGGAAGCTGATGGTGGCTGACTTAGTCATCTCATCCTGGATGGCTGTGCAGAGGACTTGGGCCCACCTAAACAGCATCTTCACAAACAGTGATGACATTCGCTGCCAGCTGGCCCACGATGCAGAACGCTTTCAGGGAATACACACTGACTTTCAGGTAAATACTTAGCCCAACCCACTTTTTTCTTTTATACTTATTGCAAAATCTCTTCATCTTGTTGTTTTTTTTCTCTCCATTTCCTTTAGAGTTTGATGACTGAAGTGGTGCAGGACAGTAATGTGGTGGATGTGACCAACAAGCCTGGCTTCCTGGAGAGTCTGGAAACCTTACAGCAGAGGTTGTCTGTGTGCGAGAAGGCCCTGGCTGAGTATCTAGAGACAAAAAGGCTCACGTTCCCCAGATTTTATTTTGTCTCGGCTTCAGATTTGTTGGAGATTGTGTCCAAGGGAACGCAGCCCAAACAGGTATAATATTTTATTGGTTTTGCCTAAAGGAAAACGCATACATAAAATGTTGCCAAAGAGCAATTATCAATAATGCTGAATGTTTTAAGGAAATCTTGACTGTAATATTGAGTGGAGGACTGGAGAGCGCTTCATCTGGATTTGACTGAATAACACTGATCGGTTTTACATTCCCTTCTAATTTTCAGGTGACTCGCCATTTATTGAAGTTGTTTGACAACATAGCAGACCTTCGCTTCAAGGACTCAGAGGAGGCTGGAGGAGGCGAGGAGGATGGAGTGGCAGTTGCTGTTGGGATGTACAGCCGGGAGAGAGAATATGTTCCTTTCTCAGAGCCGTGTATCTGTGAAGGACAAGTACGACTACTACATACATTTATGCATGCATGTGTGTGTGTGTGTGTGTGTGTGTTCAGTCATATTCAGTAAAGGAGGATTGTTTGTCACATTAAAAGTACATTCTGAAACAAACCACCTTTAAGTTGATATTTCACATATTTTTCTTTAAGGCCACATTTCTGCAGGATTAAATGTTGCTTTTTTTTATTGGTGTGATGCAATATTATAATCTGAAATGCTTGTTTTTTTATCTGGAGGTGGAACAAAATATAATTAACAGAAATAAAGGCTTTGAAATGGAATCATTTCGTGTTAATCTATATGACATATTTCACTTAGTGAATTAAGTTACTGAAATAAATGAACTTTTCAATAATATTCATATTTATTGACTATGACTGTATATATAATTAAAACTTTTTGTTCTCCAGGCAGAGTGTTGGTTAAACGCTCTTGAGAGCAGCATGCGCTGCACAGTCAGGAAAGAGATCCAGGAGGCCGTGGCTGCCTATGAGGACAAACCACGAGATCAGTGGCTTTTTGATTATCCTGCACAGGTTTGTTTTTCAATAGTTTTATTATAACTTTGTTTATTTTGAAACACACATTTGGTCTCATTCATTAAAAACTGATGTGGCTTTGAGCAAAGAAATGATAGTTGGACAAGTTCCACGTTTGACTGTACCTGTACTAAGGGGCTAATAAAAGTAGCAGCTTGAGGTAATCATGATTTGTTTTCAGACCGTTATTTATACTTACTTTCACTGGCCACTCCTGCAGAATTTGCAGCATGAATACAAAACTGTAAAAAGTTTCATTCCGATTTTAAATTCAAAATAGATAACTAATGACTCACCAAAAGATAAAAAAAAGTCCCTCATTATTTTAACATCATAAGTGTTTCACACTTGCATATTAAAAGCCCTGGATGAGATGACACTACTCTACTTTGGTATGTGGAGTAGTGTTTGCACTGTTAACCCAATGCTGTGCTCCTGTTAGCAAGCGTACAATTGTAGTATGTTACGCTAGATTTTCACCTTAAAATTCAACGTACTGATGATAATAATGCAATATTTTTTACAGCTTATTATGCTATGAGCCTCTGTAATCCTCTGTAATAAAGCTAATTTAACCCATTTTACCGTTTATTATAACCACTATACCGTTTATTTAACCATTTCTTATAACCCATAATAAACATAAACATTAAATTTTACACAGCTAAACATAGTTTGACACTTAAATGGAAAATTATTCTCAGACAGTTTTATTTTCTCTGTCGCATGACCGGTCCAATCTGACATCAACATTTTTGCATGATGCGAGACCCTGTGTGGGATTTGAGCATATGCATGTGTCTGTTGTCTTTTCCCATACGTAGATATCATTAACTGGTAGTCAGGTGTGGTGGGCCACAGACGTGGGTATTGCATTTGAGAGAGTGGAGGAAGGATTTGAGACAGCTCTCAAAGACTACAACAGAAAACAGGTAAGGTCATAAAGTCTGATTGTTTTGTAATGGTCTAATCAACAAAGAGGCGCTTTTATTAAGTGATCTTGTAATTTTCAAGATCACACAGCTCAACTCGCTGATCCACATGTTGCTTGGTGATTTAAGTCCTGGAGACAGGCAGAAAATAATGACCATCTGCACCATTGATGTCCATGCGCGAGATGTGGTTGGCAGTCTCATCACTCAAAAGGTGTGTGAAACATCCAAATTTGAGTGATAGTCATACAAGTTATTAGAGACTACTGCTGGTGTTGTCGTGTTCACGTGTTAGGTGACAAATGGACAAGCATTCGCATGGCTGTCTCAGCTACGCCACGGCTGGGATGAAGAAACAGCACACTGTTGTGTCAACATCTGCGATGCCCAGTTCCAGTTCAGCTACGAATACCTGGGAAACACAAACAGACTGGTTATCACCCCACTTACTGACAGGTAGTTAACCTCTGGTGTGAGCTCCACTCATGACATACTCGTAGTTAATGATAGATAGCTCCTCCTGATACGTAGCTCCTGCTGTCACATCTGTTTTGTAAGAATCCATGATTTCTTCTTTAATAGTAGAACAGCAAGAAGCGCCTTGACTAGGTTACCTTCTTGTGGTTTCTCATGTCGCCTGCTGCTTACATTTTAATTTGATACCATTATTGTCTAAAAACATCCTTTGGTAGGTGGGTACTAGGTGTCGTTCGCCCAATCAACTCAAAGAGTTCTGCTGAAATTCCCCAAACGGATTCAAATGGAGCAGTCCCAGATTGCTAATGTGCAGAACATAGATTGCTACACATTATCAAACTGGCTGGCCAGGTTAAAAAGATACATCAATTACAAAAATGTTTTTCTTTATAAAATTTCAAATCTGCTCTTTATTTCTACCATCTCTCGGCCTGCTTTTCAGCAAGCGCAAGAACCGTCACCATGTCGGATTTTGATTCAGACCACCATTTCAACCCACCTCCATCCCCTTCTCCACCATCGTAGCAAACTCCATCTGACTTTCCTCGACGCTCCTTCAATCGCACCTTTCCAGAGTGTAGTTCCTCCTGGACTCTCATGGAGTTCCCTGTTACTCTTAAAACGGTCCGGCAGAGGACCGCCATGTTGAGCCTGGTTCTGCCAGAGGTTCTTCCCAAAGCGGACTTTTTTCTCTCCACAGTCGCTTCATGCTAGCTCATCATGGACAGTTTATGCAAACTTTGTTTATCCAAGTTGACTTTTAACTCAAGCAGGTACCTTGCAAACCAGCCTCTATGGATTAACCAACTTCATCTATCTAAACTCCACCACCAGTTTCAGGCCTGGGGGGAAATATCCCTATTCTCATATATCTGCTTATCTACATTAATGTTTAAATCAGCGTTTATGCTTCCTGCCGAGGTCTGAGCGCCAAAGTTTAAATCATTGTATCAATAAATTCTTATAATTGCCTTTTCTCTCTTTGTGAGTTTTTCAGATTGTAATGCCTCCGTGATTAGGATCCCTGGTTTCTGACTTTACTTTCTGTATCATTTTTAAATCTCAATCCCAAATCAATCAGGTGCTACATAACCCTGACCCAGTCCCTCCATCTGACTATGAGCGGTGCCCCATCAGGGCCAGCTGGCACTGGGAAAACAGAGACAACTAAAGACCTGGGACGCTCCCTTGGTATCATGGTATACGTGTTCAACTGCTCAGAACAAATGGACTATAAGGTATCATAGAGTGTAAAAGTGGCATTCCCCATTTCCATTTTGTCAGTTAGTACTTCAATTATATCTGAAATAATTGATCCTAATTTTTTGGGTTATGTATCCTTCTCCTTTCCATCTCTTCAGTCCATAGGTAATATTTACAAGGGTCTGGCTCAAACAGGAGTGTGGGGCTGCTTTGATGAATTCAACAGGATCTCAGTGGATGTCCTGTCTGTTGTAGCTGTCCAGGTCAAAACTATACAAGACGCTGTGCGCAACAAAAAACAGAGGTATCCACGTTTTTATCATCAATGGATTGTCTGTTTATCATTGCCTTGTTAATCTTTGCAGAGGTTTTCCTGTGTCCTGGTTAAATGGTTTATGTATGCAGGTTTCACTTTCTGGGAGAAGAAATTGAGCTGAAACCAACAGTGGGGATCTTCATCACTCTGAACCCAGGCTACGCTGGAAGGGCAGAGCTCCCAGAGAACCTGAAGGCGCTCTTCAGGTCTGATATCAAGTTAAATATAAAGACATTTAGTGCAAAGGTTCATGTGCTCTAACAATTTGTCATTGCTAGCCTAATTGCCTCCGTTTCAGGCCCTGTGCAATGGTGATCCCAGACTTTGAACTGATCTGTGAGATCATGCTGGTGGCTGAAGGGTTCACTGATGCACGTCTGCTGGCACGCAAGTTCATCAGTCTCTACACTCTCTGCAAAGAGTTGTTGTCGAAACAGGTACGTGCAACATGCAACATTCCGTGACACAAAACTATTTTTTTTTAAAAATTGTTTGTTATCGTCTTAAAAGGTTGCAGGAGAGAAGATGCTGATGGGCAACATCTTAGATGGTGCACATCTGCAATCAAATCATCACTGAGATCAGTCTTTCATTGTAACACAAAGACTGACAGAATGGATGCTAATGTATTTTATATGTTTTTAATCATTCCATTTATCAGATGTCAGCTTTTTGACTGCATACTAAGGCTAATCTTGGTGCATGTTGTATTCATAATCCCACTCGCTCTGTTTCCCTTTTGATAAACTGAAATAAAGACATAGGAAGTGCTTTGGAGTACATTACTATCTATCAATGATATGCATTCAGGATGAGGGTCTTACTAGTGTTTTCTGACCACATGTTTAAAATAAAGGTTATCATAATAATAGAAAAAATAAACTCATTAATAAGTTGATAGTTAATTGCTTTTGGCTCACGCAACCTTATTCCTTATTTCTATTAGGATCATTATGATTGGGGTTTAAGGGCTATAAAATCAGTCCTAGTTGTAGCTGGATCCCTGAAGCGTGAGGAACGTAACAGACCCGAAGAACAGGTGAGCCTTGCTTCTGTTTCTCACTGAAACAGCTGCTATCATTTAAACAAAAGTAGGATCATTTGTTCAATGATTGACACTTAGTTCTTCCTACACATTTAAACCTAAACCGAAACACTTTTTCTTCAGGTGCTGATGCGAGCTCTAAGGGACTTCAACCTACCGAAGATAGTGACCAGTGATGTGCCCATATTCCTTGGACTGATCAGTGACTTGTTTCCCCAGCTGGATGTGCCCAGGAAGAGAGATCTTACACTAGAAAACGCGGTTCGCCTGTCAGTCAGTGAGCTGCGTCTCCAAGCTGAAGAAAATTTCATACTTAAGGTGTCTCATTCATTTCAGTTGCAGTGCAGTGCCTTGCTAATTTATTCTTCATGGCCCTTTGAACTGTTTTACCTACTGTCACATTAAAACTCATTTCATTTAGACGACCAGCAGAAAATGGTGCATAATTGTGAAGTAGAAGTAAAAGATAACATGTTTTTTTTTATATTGAAAAAAAGTGTTACATGCATTTGTATTCTTCGCCAATGTGTCAATACTTTCTAGATATTTTTTCTTGCCTTTTGGGGTATGGCTTTTCCAGCTTCGAACATTTAGACTGTAAACATTAACCAATTCTTTAGAAAAAAGCTCATGAACAGTCAGGTACTATGGGTTGCGTCTGTGAATAGTGGTTTCCAAGTCTTCCCACATAATGTAATCAGGTCCATATTTTTTATTAGACCATTCCAAAAACAAAGGTAGGCTTTGATCTAAACTAATCCACGTTAGCTCTGTTTAGGTTCCTTGTTCTGCTAGAAGGGATTTCACTATCTCAGTGTCAAGTATTTTGCAGCTTTTCACAAGTTTTCTTCCAGGATTCCCTATATTTAACTTCCTCCTTCTCCCACCAACTTTGACACGTTTCCCTCTACACAATGTCTCTCCATGGCATAATGCCACCACTACGTTTCCTCATCAGGATAATGTTCAGGATGATATGCAGCAAATAGGTTCTTGATTAGGAATATATTTTAAATATTGATCCCATCTTTTGCTGTGTCGGATAATTGTTTTTTTGGTAACCGGTAAGTGGGACTTCTCAATGCTTTCTTTTAGTGATTGTTTTCTTCATGCTGCTTTTCTAAAAGGGGCAGAGGTGAGACTGCATGACTAATAGTTAGCCTGTCAACAGATTCTCCCTCCAGAACTATGAAACTCTGCAGCTCCTCCAGAGTAACTGCTTAGCTGCTTCTCAGAAAAACACTCTCCTTTGCTGGCAAGTCACTTAAATTAGACAAAAGTCTCTTGGTAGGTTTGCAGTTATACCAAATTATTTCCACTTTCGAATGATAGACTGAACAGTGCTCTGTGACATGTTCAGAGCAGCGGGATACTATTTTCAAATCAAACTGTGCTTTAAACTTCTCCACAACATTTACCTTGGCCTGAAAGATCATGTGTTTTTATCTCCGCTTCTTAATTTGCACTAATCTGTGTTGGTCGGTATCATAAAATGTCAAAATGTTCAAACAGTATGGACATATTTACAAGCTACTGCATAATATTGGATATGAAATGCATTTTTAAAACTTACAACAGTCCAGCTGCATGGTATTATAGCCCTTCTATAATAAATAGATAGAAGGATAAAAATGAAACATGATAATGGAAAATAAAGAGCAAATTTTACTTAAAACTGTGTTCATTTATGTATTTGTTAATTATCTAGTTAACTGTATAAAATGCTTTAATATTTATTTCCATGCTTTTTGTGTGTTCAGGTGACTCAGTTGGAAGAGCTGCTGGCTGTCAGACATTCTGTGTTTGTTGTAGGTGGGCCAGGCACTGGAAAAAGTCAGGTAAACAACTATATCAAGACACTAAATACAAAACTGAATTATTGCTTTTGCAACTAATCAACAAGTCCATTGATCTATCTTACTTCTTTAGATTGCCTGTGCGTAAAGGTATTTTTGCATGATGTGTTATTCGTTTTTGCTATTTTGTAGATCTTGAAGACCCTCCACAGGACATATTCTAACATGAAGAAGAAGCCAGTATGGACTGATATTAACCCCAAAGCTGTTACCACAGATGAGTTGTTTGGCTATCTGCATCCTGCTACCAGAGAGTGGAAAGATGGTGAGGTGCTTAAATACTGTACAAAGAATTTAATAAACAGAGACGAGAATCAAAGAGACCACAGATCATGATGAATTTAGGTTATTGCCACTCATACATAGTTCATTTCTAAACCTCATCTGAGAATGTCTTTCAAATGACAAGCGTAGCATTCCCATAGCACATTGTGGATTAAAACCTTTTTTGTGTTTTTTTTCTTAGTAGTTTTTAACAGATTTTGCTGTATGTGTAAATCTTTTTTTTTTTCTTTCATAAGGTCTTTTCTCCTCCACCATGAGGGAGCTGACCTCAGTGACCCACGACGGGCCGAAATGGATTGTTTTAGACGGGGACATTGACCCCATGTGGATTGAGTCACTCAACACAGTCATGGATGACAATAAAGTGAGACAAGTGTTTTCACTGATGTCATTCCCTCTCCCCTTTCTCTTAATCCAATATCAAGAAATGTATGTTGGAGTTTGATTTAGTATATGTTTACATATATTATAAAAAGGCACCATGGATATTTTTGGCATATTTCTATTAGTGTTTGATTCCAAGTTTCTGAATTGGGGTGTTGTGCTTTCATTGTGTGTTTTAGTGCCATGAGCTCAGCTACAAGAACCCCTAATCTTCCAATTCTCTTACTCCTCAGGTTCTGACACTTGCCAGTAATGAGCGGATCGGTTTGTCATCCTCCATGCGTCTGCTCTTTGAGATCTCACATTTGAGGGCGGCTACTCCAGCCACAGTGTCCAGGGCTGGAATACTCTACGTTAACCCACAGGACCTTGGCTGGAGCTCGTAAGACTCACAAACAAAACACAGATCCACCGAGAATGTGTGTGTTGGTTCTTTTTCAATTTTCTGATATTTGATTTTAACTAATGTCTCTCACAGTTATGTGGCAAGTTGGATAGATACCCGTCAGGCCCAGTCTGAGCGGGCCAACCTCACCATTTTGTTTGATAAGTACGTGCCCTACTGCTTGGAGCAAGTCCGCTGCAACCTGAAAACCATCACTCCCATTCCAGAAAACAGCATGGTGCAGGTGTGGTCCTCTGCCAGTGACTGCAAAACAGAGCCTGACTGGATATTATCTATTGTTTATTGAAGTATACTGTTGCGTGTCTATATTTTGCTCGATCAGACTCTTTGCTCCTTGCTGGACTGCCTGTTGACAGAGGAAAACACTCCACCAGACTCCCCACGAGAACTTTATGAGATCTACTTTGTCTTCGCCTGTGTCTGGGCTTTTGGAGGCGCTCTCTTTCAGGATCACGTATGTGTTGACCAAATATGAGCATGGTGCAGCAAACTAATTGCCTGATCTTAAACTCACACTACTATACATTATTAAACCACTTGTTACGATTGTGTTTATTATATATCCAATTCAGTTGAATGATTATCGCTCTGAGTTCAGTCGCTGGTGGTCTAAAGAGATGAGAGCTGTGAAGTTTCCTTCCCAAGGCTCAGTCTTTGACTATTACATTGACTCTGAGACTAAAAAGTTTACACCCTGGAGTGAGAAAATGTTGCCATTCGAGCTGGAGCCTGACGTCCCATTGCAGGTTTGTGATCGTAATTGTAAATGCACTATATTACTATCAAAGGTAATCACCACTCTCACTGATTCAGAGTTACACGTAAACATCTTTTTTCAGACAGTGCTAGTTCACACCCCAGAAACCATCTGTCTGACGTACTTCATGGATTTGCTGCTGCAGAGGGGGAAACCTGTCATGTTGGTGGGCAACGCAGGCGTCGGCAAGACCATTCTGGTGTCTGATAAAGTCACCAAACTGAAGGAGGACTACATGGTGGCAAAAGTGCCCTTTAATTATTACACGACATCAGCCATGCTGCAGCGTAAGAAAAGCTACAAATCTACAAATGTTTGTAAGATGACACTGGATTGTTGAATGAAACCCATAACTTGTAGTATGACAAACTTAGAAGAATTATAGTGCCTTGCAAATACATTTATACCCCCTGAACATTTACAATTTTTTTTCCATGTTACAGCTACAGAATTCAGTGTATTTTATTTTATTATTTGATAAACCATCTGAAAGTAATGCATAATTGTTAAGTGGAAGTAAAATATACATAATTTTCAATTATAAAATTTGTAGAACCACTATATCTGCAATTACAGCTGCAACGGTATGCTTCTTCTAGATTTGAACATCTAGTTGGTTAAAGTTTCACTTTTTCTTATTCGCAAAATAGCAACTTTGGCCAAGAAGTCTTAACTCCGTCAAGTTTTTCCGTCACCTTTTAAAATATTGCTGATGAAAATATCAGATTTTTTGATTTTTTTGTTTTATTTATTCCTGGTATTAGAACCACTCCCCATCTCTTTTTGTCAATGCTCTTAGTAAAAAATCTCCATGGTTTAATATGTTGAACTTGTTCCACGCATTACTTAAACTTTAGGTGTTCTGGAGAAACCATTGGAGAAAAAAGCTGGTCGTAAATTTGCTCCTCCTACCGCTAAGAGGCTCATCTACTTCATAGATGACCTCAATATGCCTGAGGTGGATTTTTATGGGACTGTCCAGCCCCACACACTCATTCGTCAGCACCTTGACTATAGCCATTGGTAAGTATAACAATACAATCAGAGCCTGGCACTGTTTAGATTTATAGACAGCACCTAACCCAGAATGTGAGGGTTTATCTAATTAAAAAAAACGTGAATCATCTTAGGTATGACAGGCAAAGGTTGGCTCTGAAGGAAATACACAACTGCCAGTATATCACCTGTATGAACCCTACAGCTGGAAGCTTCTCTATCAACCCCAGATTGCAGGTGCGGACGATCGCATGCTTTTTACTGAATCCTTCATTCGGCATGACTTATGTGCTACATTATACTTAAGGTTTTAGTTTTTAAAAAGCTAAATTTAATTAGGGGAGACACATAACCTAAAAAAAAAAACACGTTTACTTTATTCCAGAGACATTTTGCAGTATTTGCTGTACACTTCCCTGGCGCTGATGCATTGGCTACCATCTTCTCCAGCATCCTATCAGCTCACTTCCTTCAAGGTGGATTCAGCTACGGAGTCTCTCGCTCAGTTGGAACTCTCATACAGGTTCACCTAAAGCTGTAGATTGAAATTTGTCTACTAATACATGCGGACATGTTTCAGAAATGCCCTTTGGTTTTTTACCTCATATAGGCCGCTATCTGTCTTCATCAAAAGATTAGCCAGAACTTCCTGCCAACAGCTATACGCTTCCATTATATCTTCAATCTGCGAGACCTCTCCAACATATTCCAGGTTAGAAATGATGTGCAGAGACATTATTGTGCTGAGTAAACAGTAAGCTTTAGATTATTAAGAATGTAAAACTGAAAAAAAAAATAACAAAATCCTGGAGATGTGGTTTGTTCCGATGTTCATGCAGCTAAATGACTACTTTTAATTTAATCTGATGATATGTTTTTTTTTTTTTCATTATTTATTGGTGGATAGGGTATCCTATTTGCTCTGCCAGAGAGTATACGTTATCCCATGGATCTGGTCCATCTGTGGCTCCATGAGAGCTCCAGAGTCTACTCTGACAAGTTGATGGAGGAGAAGGATGTTGAACTCTTTAATAAAATCCTGCTGGACACTGGGAAAAGATACTTTGAGGTAGAGGCTAAATGCTGTTATCTTTATGACAAACTTGCTACCTGGTAAAAAGTCTGGAGAAGTGGTGGGTATTGAGAATAGACAAATTTGACCATAATAGTATATAGTCTTAGATTACCTAGTCTAAGGTAAATTAAAATAATATGCACATAGGAAACTAATACAGCCTGTACTTAATTAGTTGAACCTAAAAGTTTTGGACAAATGCTAAAACTATGATCTGGTGTGATGAAACTGATTTGTGAAGCATCCATGCTGATTATTAAGTGTTCCGGCACACAAATCCTTTAAAGGCCCATACCATGATTATTACTGTTAAAACTTGATTACATGGATTATAATTATCTTGCAATCGAAGGAGAGGAATGGGAATGGAAACATTAAAGCTTAGGGTTATAAAATCAGTCCTACTACCAATGTTAACAAAATAATGAATTTACTTTTAGAAATAAGTCACTCCAGTCTGTATGCATCTCCAGATGGTTTTTAAATAACATTGTGTCGTACCCTTTATACATTTATTATCCAACCTACCATTCATCCGTGAACCCTTTTATAAGCTTTGGTGATCTTGTTAATGGTTTTATCTAATTATTATAGTTTTAAATAACACCCTGCCTTTCCTTCTCAGGGAATAGACGACTCCATGTTTATCCATCAGCCTTTGGTGTACTCTCACTTTTCCCAGGGAGTAGGAGAGCCACGCTATCACCAGGTTTGACATGAACTTACACACACGTGCAGAACATCATAAAATGTAATGACTCCCGGTATACACTGCGGAAAACCAATGAGCTAGCCTTTTTAACAGATTTTTAAGCTAGAAAGGTTTGCATGACTTCAGTTAACTTATTGCCAAGATGTTCTGCTTCTCAAACATTCTGAGATCTTTGGGCTAAGATTAGGCTGTCATGTCCAGTCCGAGATGATTCTGAATTGCTTTCACTTTTAGCATTGGTTTTCTGGATGTTGCTACAGTGGTATATATGGTAGTCATGACATAAACACAGCTGACCTTTAAAATAAACTTTTTGTTACCTTAAATTTGATCTTCACGTCAGGCCACAGACTGGGAGAAGCTTCAGAAGACACTGGCTGATGCTCTGGAGCACTATAACGAGCTTCATGCCGTCATGGATCTAGTACTATTTGAAGAAGCCATCCAGCATATGTAAGAAAGAAATAGTTGTACAGATTCTAGCCAGTATAGAGTATGGACTTAAAAGGTATGACCTCTATTGTAATCATTGTTCTGTTTGGGTTCAGTTGTCGGATCAGTCGCATCCTGGAGGCCCCTTATGGTAATGCCCTCCTTGTGGGGGTAGGGGGCAGTGGGAAGCAGAGTCTATGTCGACTGGCTGCTTTTCTCAGCTCGCTGGAGGTCTTTCAGATCACGCTGCGTAAAGGATACGGCATCAATGACCTAAAAGTAAATACACCTTCACAAATCTACAACAAACACAAAAAATATCAAAGTTCTCTGACTCATGTCTGGCCTTTTTTATCTTATAATCATGTTTCAGAAAGCATTAATATTTGCATTTAGTTTCTTGTTTTTTTTTTTTCAAAATATATACGTTTGAATGATCCACAGAGCGACATAGCTGCACTGTATATAAAAGTGGGAGTGAAAAACATCGGAACCGTGTTCCTACATACAGATGCACAGATTCCAGATGAGCGTTTTCTGGTGCTCATCAATGATATGCTGGCCTCAGGTTCGTTTGTTGTTCTTTTGGGGCACCTAATTTAACAATTAGCCATGTTTGGATTTTCAGCCTAGTGTTGATCTTTTTTATATATAGAGAGCCAAGTGAGCTTCTTTATGTAAGACTATAAGATATTAAATGTTTTTTTGTTTTTTTAAAGCATACATTTATGATTTTTGATCCAAACAATTTCATGAAACCCAGTCGGGTATTCATTTAATGTTTTTGGCTTTGGTGGGGAAAAAAATGTGTATTTGAATATATGTATGTTTTCAGGGGACATTCCCGACTTGTTTAGTGATGAAGAAGTGGATATGATTGTAACATCGATCCGAATGGAGCTGAGGGGTTTGGGACTCATAGACAGCAGAGACAACTGCTGGAACTTCTTTATTGAGCGAATAAGACGTCAGCTTAAGGTCTAAAAATGTCGTCTCCTAAATGTAAGCACGTCACTACTTATGGCTGGAGAAATTTAATCTTTAACAAAAAAACTGTATTGTTTTTTCTTCAGGTGGTCTTGTGTTTCTCACCTGTCGGATTCACATTGCGTACGCGTGCGCGGAAGTTTCCAGCTCTGGTTAACTGCACTGCTATAGATTGGTTTCACCCTTGGCCTCAGCTTGCCCTCCAGTCTGTCAGCTCTACATTCGTAGAGAAGATACCTGGACTGGAGGTGAGAACATATTTAAATATAGTTCAGAGCTCCACAGCAGAGACTGGAGGATCTGTCCATAAGCCGTACACTTTATAGGGTTGGACTTTCTGGAAAAGTGGCCAGGAAAATGGAATTACTTAGTGCTATAAATAACACCGGCATTTCAAGTTTTTTCCATGTGGGTGACTCCCCCAATCTATGAAAGAAGATGCTTTGGTCAGATCAAACTAAAGTCTAATTTTTCGCCCACCAAGGAAACAAACTTCACACATCCCATCGCATCCCATCACCCTCCACAATGAAACGTGGTGGTGGCAGCATCATGCCGTGGGGATATTTCTCAGCACCAGGGACTGGGAAACTGGTCGGAGTTGAGGACAAAATGGATGGTGCTAAAAACAAGGATATTCTGGAGCAAAACCTATCAGTCTGCCTGTGATTTGAAACTTGGGCATAGGTTCACATTCCAGCACTACAATGACCTCAAGTATACTGCTAAAGCAACACTCAAGAGGGAAATATTAAGGGAAAATATCTAAATGTGAATCTGAATGGCCTAGTCAAAGTCCAGGCATCAATTAAATTGACAATCTGTGGTTAGAGTTGAAGATTGATGTTCATGAGTGAAAACCATCCAATATGAAGGAGCTAGAGCCTTTACTTAAGGAAATTGGCAGAAATCCTAAAAATTATTTGGCAAGCTCATAGAGACTTTTCAAAGCCATTTGTAGCTGTAACAGTTAAGTGTGATTATGTGTTATGTTATTTTGTCCAGCTGTTGTTTGCCTTATTTTAAAAAACTAATATATCTCTGCAAACTCTGAAATAATGCATTTAATTCCAGATCGTGAAGCAACAAAAGATCCAAAATGCCAAGGGGGTGAATACTTTTGCAAGGCATTGAGCAATTAGGCAAGGGCAATACACTATGGCTGTGGAGGACACAAGTCTTGATTATTTTCTTATTACAAATCAGAGGAAAAAAAAAAAAAAAAATATATATATATATATATATATATATATATATATATATATATATATATATATATATATATATATATATATATATATATATATATATATATATATATATATATATATATACATATATAGTTCCTTTGGAAAGTATTCATACCAACTGACCCTTTTCACATTTTGTCATGTCATTTATTGGGATTTTATGTGATAGACCAACACAAAGCTGTGCAAAACTCTAAAGAGAAAGAAAAGGATACCATTATGCAAAAACATTGGCACTTGTGTTCAGTCCCCACGAGTCAATATCTTATAGAATCACCTTCTACAACAATAATAGCTAAGTGTTTTGGGTCATACCTACCAGGATTGTCCTCTGTTTAATTCCTTCCATCTCTTCATTAACACTGACCAGTGTATATGCCTCTGCTTACGTAAAGTATTCCCACAGCATGAAGCTGCCCTCACCATGTGATCAGGGTGCTGTGATGTTTTAGTTCACCATCACTGGTGGCATTTTGTATGTTGGCCAAAAACTTATTTCAGCAGATAACTGCTTTCTACATGTTGCTATGTCCCCTACATTGGTTTGTGGAAAAACTGCATAAGTGATTTATTCTAACTTTCATTCAACATAACCTTTGTCCTACCATTCTTCCAGTGAGGACATATTTGTAACCAAATAACAGATGCCCTGCTGTCTCTTACCTGAGCAGTGGATCACTGCAGCTCCCCCAGAGTTACTATGGCCCAGTTTTACAACTAGAAGTTTCTGTTTCTAGTTGTAAAAACTGTTTCATTATCAATTTGTACAGCACTTTTTGTCAAAATCTGAGAAGGTTTAAGGGGTATGAATACCTTCACAAGACCCGGTAGCCTTTATCCTAACAATCGAAAGTAGTGGGGAAAAAAATGTTGCTTGTTTCTTTTCATAGGTTTTAGCTAACCATGCTTAAGCTTCATGCTATTTGTAATCAATCCATCATTGTCTTCCCATGTTCTCGTTGCGCAGCCTAAAGTAAGGGTCTCCATTAGTGAGTTCATCTCCCATGCCCATACCAGTGTCAATGAGGTGAGAACCACAGCACAGATTGTTAGCAATGACTGATCTTCGTGTTGCCCCTGAGTGTAATTCACTGGTTGGTTTGTTGAAGGTGAGCGTTAGGTACCAGCAGAACGAGAAGCACTTCAACTACACCACTCCAAAGAGTTTCCTCGAGTTCATGAAGCTCTACGACAACCTGCTGGGGAAAAAACGCAAAGAGCTGACCCAGAAAATGGACCGATTAGAAAACGGACTACAGAAACTCAAGAACACCGCGTCACAGGTCAGTAAACATACACAATCCAGAGACAACTTATAACATCATATGCGTTTTCTGTCCAAACTATTTCTATCGTTCCTATTTGTTAGGTGGAGGATCTCAAGGCCAAGTTAGCAGTGCAGGAAGTGGAGCTTTGGCAGAGGAACTCAGACATCGAAGCTCTTATTGCCAAGATAGGCCAACAGACTGACAAGCTGAACCAGGAGAGGGCGGTGGCCGATGCTGAGGAGCAAAAGGTAAATATAATGGCCTTAATAGACTAAAGCTGTGTCTGAGTTACTGTCAATCCTATTCATGCTTCTCAAAGGCAGTCAACAGCCTGTCACTGTTGATATTAAATACAAATAGCAGAACACAGTTTGAGGTTTATTTAATTTCACTTTTTTCACTAAGAGGGTCAAAACCTTGACTTTATTTAAAAAGGGACAATTTTGATCTCAAGCATAAGCATCATCATTTGATCTATTGTACCAAAATATAGATTTTAGCTCCTTCACATTTGCAGTCTCTTGCAGTTTAAGGGTAAGAGGTGTGACACTATTCATATAATTTATAATTTTTCACAATTGTTCAGGTGGAAGCAATTCAAGCTAGTGTTACAAAGCAGCAACAGGATACAGAAGACGACCTGGCCAAAGCTGAACCCGCTCTACAAGCAGCTAACACAGCACTTAACACACTAAATAGGGTAATAAAGAAATGTATACCAAACTGAGCTCACCTTACTCTGTAATTGCTGTATTGATCAAATCTCATTCTATTTATCAGTTGTTTGAAGTTTGTCTGTTACAAAAAAAAAATCTATAGGCTAGATGAAGTCATGAGAACATGTGCATCTGTGTGATCCAGTTGAATCTGACAGAGCTGAGGACGTTTCCAAACCCTCCAGCCATCGTCACCAATGTCTCTGCAGCTGTCCTGGTGCTGCTGTCCCCGCAAGGCAGAATCCCCAAAGATCGCAGCTGGAAGGCCTCCAAGATGGTTATGAGCAAGGTGATACACCACAATGCTGTTCGGAAAGCCACAAGTTGTAAGAGTTCATCAAGTAGTGGTTACTAAATTTGAAGTTTTGCCTCCTTCACATGCTGTCAGTTCCTCATCGGCCTCATAGAGTCGTTGATACAGAATGGCATATGTATTAATGAGAAAAATAACCTATGCAGAATGATGTTGCCGGTCTTACTTTGCTAGTTTGTATAAACATGTGCTGTCCAGGTTGATGACTTCCTGCAGGCTCTGGTGAACTTTGACAAAGAGCACATCCCCGAGGCCACTGTGAGGTGTGTGAGAGACGACTACCTCAGAGACCCGGAGTTCAACCCAGAGTTTGTGCGACAGAAGTCCTCAGCCGCCGCTGGCCTCTGTGCTTGGGTGATCAACATTATACGCTTCCATGAGGTACCACACAGAAACCTCCGCTATAACAAATATTCACCCAAGCTAGGTGTGTGGGTTATTGACTGATGTGCTCCTCCCCAATTTTTGTGCTGCCCTGGATAGATTTTTGTAAGTACATCATCTTCTCTTTTGGTAAAGATAACTGTTTTTTAGATGAACCTGCTTAAATATATTGTAGCAGTGTCATTTCAGAAGAACAGTAAGTGTGTTTTTCCAGGTATCCTGTGAGGTGGAGATGAAGAGGATGTGTCTTTCTCAAGCTAATGCCGATTTGGCAGAGGCTGCTGAGAAACTGGAGGTCATCAGGAAAAAACTTGCAGTGAGTCTGTTTCTTTTTTCTTGTTTTATTTTGTCTATGGTTCAACATTTTTAAATGTTGAACCGTAGACAAAGTGATTAGAGTGGAGATAAATATTAGTTGGTTTTATCTGCAAAGATTGTCTCTACCACTGTTAACAGATATTCTGCATGTTTTACTAGGTTTCCTACTCTCATTTTATACCCAAACAGTCCCTTACCATAAGTATTTATACCTCTTGAACTTTTTCACATTTGGTCAATTTACAACCAAAAACCTCTAAGGAATGAAAAGTGTTGCATACATTTTGCATTCTACTCCCTGAGTTGATGCTTTAGCTATTACAGCTCCAAGTCTTTGGGTGTCTCTACCAGCTTTACACATTATGTTTACATGCACAAAATTTCATGATCGTATTGAAATGTATTTGGATTAAAAAACAAAAAACAATTGGATTGTACCGTTTATATGGGCACACAATCGATTAATCCGATCATAATGTATAATGTTCAAAATAAAAGCACTCTGACATGCGCAGTTATAAGTACTCTGGTCAGTTTGCCATATTCGGAATAACTTGAGCCTGACAAGTGTTTATATGCATGTTGATCAGATTATCAATCAGCTCATTCACACTACAATTTCATATCGATTGAGCTTAAACCAATCACAATATTCCGATTGGCTTGTTTACATTATTGTACAGGACATTTGTATTTATATTATTTTAGGACACACAGAGGGACTCCATTTGTTGATCATGTGGCTCCTGAAGGCAGTTGTTTGCACTACATTTATTTAGACACACCATACTAAAGGGGTTGAATACATATGTACACCACAATTAGCTAATTTTCCTTCCTAAAAGACCCTGGAAAGCATAAATAATTTTCATGGTCTATATGAAATCCCCATAAATTCATTGAAGTTTATAGCTCTAAGCTATCAAAAAAAAATAAGTTTATTGCTTGTGAATGCTTTTGTAAGGCACTGTACATTTTTGCTATATTGCCTTCAAATATTTTATATGAATGTTTCTGACTTTAGGAGCTGGATGGTAATCTGGAAACACTGACAACAGCTTTTGAGAAAGCCACAGCAGAGAAACTACGTTTTCAGGAAGAGGTGAACCGCACCAACAAGACAATAGAACTGGCAAATCGGCTCGTCAAGGGATTAGAGGTTAGAGGCCGCACATTTAATAACGCTCATGCCTATCAAGTCTAAATCTAACATTTTACCCTGGATGCAGAATGTCTTTCTAAAGCTGCTCCTTTTGAGTGTTAGCAGCAACGAAATTTGCCATATGTGCAAGATCCAAAGCAAGTGTTTTTGTGTGTGCGTTTCAGAGTGAGAATGTGCGCTGGGCACACTCAGTAGCTCAGTATCACGAGCAGGAGGAAACTCTCTGTGGGGACGTCCTGCTAACTGCAGCTTTCATCTCCTATGCTGGCTCTTTCTCTAAGAAGTACCGGAGGGAACTGCTGGACAACCTCTGGATGCCATTCCTGCGCAGTCAGAAGGTTACAGGTTTTCTTTCACATGTGTTATAGTGTCACAGAAAATAAGTTAAGACTGTTGTCTAAACTTGCGCCTTATTTTTGTTTAAATACCCATCTCTTTATCATTCTATCAGGTGCCCATCCCCATGGCAGGCGACTTAGATCCAGTGTCGATGTTGACTGATGATGCAACAGTGGCCCAGTGGAACAACGAAGGCTTACCCGGAGACAAGATGTCCACTCAGAATGCTACCATACTCATTAACTGTGAGCTGAGGTTTAACATGTTCCCCATCCAATCTCTTCGACGACTTTCTCTTTCAGTAGAGCTAGTGAAGTTGAAGTTTGGCTTACTGGTACTGGGACAGCTCCAGATAACATGTGCTTCACTGCAGGCGAACGCTGGCCTCTTCTCATTGACCCTCAGCTGCAGGGCATCAAGTGGATCAAGAGTCGCTTTGGTAACACTCTGAAGGTTGTCAGTCTAGGAGAGAGAGGGTGAGTGTTTTTTAATTTTTGCTGGACTTCATAGCTGGTATTTCATTGTTGGCCTCTACGGTGATAAGAACTTGGTTGTGTTAACCACAGTAGTCTGACAGCATTTATATAGAGCAACGTGTGAAAGGATTCATACCAGCATCCCTGCATTATGACGCTGCCACCGCTTTGTTTCACTGTGTTGTTAATGTTTTCAGGGTGACACGTGATGTTAGTTTTCTTCCACATGTAGAGCTTTGCATGCAGGTAACAATGTTTCATTTTAGTATCATCTGAGCAGAGCACTGTCCTCGCCATGTTTGCTGTGGCCTCTGAATGGCTTTAAGGCAAACCTTGTAAAGGACTTCCTGTCTTTCCTTCAACAATGGTTTTCTTCTTCCCTCAGGGCAGATTTGAGGAGTGCCTGTTGACACTTTCTCTCTCCTGAGCTGTGGTTCTCTACAGCTCCTCTAGAGTTATCAATGTTCTCTTGGTCTTGGTTGCTACTCAATTGAACTGTCTTGGTTAATCCGCAGGTCAGCTGTGAGTTTAGGTGCATTGCTTTGTTCCGGTAGACTTAGTGTTGTGCCATACTCTACTTTTGAATGTCAGATTGAACTGTGTTTATTCTACAATAAACCTCTAAAATGTTCACAAAACAGCTGTTTTTATACTAGGATTAAATCACATAGATGCATCCTAATTACGAATATGGAAGTGCTAGATAATAATGTAAGGGTACCAGAGTAAAGGTGAGTGAATACCTAATGTGATCCACATTTTTAACACTTTCATTTGTTATTAAAAAAATCGTATTCATATTCATACAACTCTACTTTCACTCAACAATTATGCACCGCTTTGTGTTGTCTTATCAGATAAAATCCTATTAAAATATATTCATGTTTGTGGCTGCAGCCAAATCTGACAAGATTAACCCTTTTTGAAAGATTCTGTTGAAGGAAGTGCAGCAAGTCTTGCCATTGTTATATACATACAACACTCCATTTCCTTTAAAAGCGCTGTTGTTCCCTTTAGCATTGTTAGCTAATGACGTTCAACTATTCTCCAGGTACGTAGACGTTATTGAGCATGCTGTGGTGGCAGGCGACACTGTGCTTATTGAAAACCTGGAAGAGACTATAGACCCAGTCATCGACCCTCTGCTTGGGCGACACACAATAAAGAAGGGCAGGTGATAGCCTGATACCAACATAAGCATTTCGCATAAAAAAAAAAAAAATCAGATGAATTTGGTTAATTCATTTAAATTCTTCCCTTATGTTCTTACTGCCCTGTTGCAGCTGTATAAAGGTGGGGGACAAAGAGTGTTTCTTCCATCCAGGGTTTAGACTGATTCTTCACACAAAATTGGCCAATCCTCACTACAAGCCAGAGATCCAAGCCCAGACTACCCTCATTAACTTCACAGTGACCCGCGATGGGCTGGAAGACCAGCTCTTGGCCCAAGTGGTGAATCAGGAGAGGCCAGACCTCGAGCAATTGAAGGTGGGTTACAACAGGAAACGTGTACTTCCTCCAGCTCAACATTTATGCTAATATTTCATTTTATGCATTGATAGTACTTAGTAAAGTTAATGCTTCTTTTTAATGTGATTATATTTTTTTTATTTCCCTGCAGAGTGAACTTACAAAACAGCAGAACATGTTCAAGATAGAGCTAAAGCTTCTGGAGGATGAGTTGCTGACTAGACTGTCTGCAGCGGAGAGTAACTTCCTCGGTGACAACGTGCTGGTGGAGAAACTCGAGACAACAAAGCACACGGCTGCTGAGATTGAAATGAAAGTAAGGGAATAAATCTTCAGTTGTGATAATGAAATTAGCGAAGCCTGTTGATGCAAATCCAGTCCGAAATTTACATACACTCATCATCAGCATAAATGTTAGATTCATTTGGGGCTCATAATGTTATTTTCATAGTGATGCAATGATGCAACTGTTAAGCGCTTTAGTGAATTTATTGTGGGCAATAATGTGTTCCACAAAGGGTCTAACACCCCTACTAAAGATGGTTAAATGACTCTTAGCCAGATGCAGAGAAGTCTCACACTTTGTGTAGCAGTCAACAGGCTGCTTTGAATGGCTTTATATTTAACCGCTCTTTTTATTAGAAATGGTACAGCTCAAATTATTAGGCTATGCAGCACTGGCTTTTAGACAAACTCCCCAAATGTTCATAAATGTTAGCCTTTGTCCATTACAAAACCAGTATGGGTTTGTACTTGACATCAGTGTCCTGCTGGTACACCTAGTTCTGCCCAAGTTTCAGCAATCAAGCTGTAGGTTAGAAGTTAAGGTGAAGAATTTGGAGGTAACGTGCCTTGCAGAAGTATTCATCCACTTTGGCATTTTTCCTGTTTTGTTTGCATTTTGGAATTATAAAGGATTGTTTGAGAGTTTGCACGATCTCATTTGCAGAATATGCATACCACTTTGATTTAATATTTAATTGTGATTCAAACAAAATATAACTGCATAACTGTACTTAGTAGAGCCACCTTTGGCATTACAGCTTCAAATGGCTTTAGATAAGCCTCTACGAGCTCACCACATCTTTCCACTAGGATTTTTATCCATTCTTTGAGGCTAAACTGCTCCAGCTCCTTCATGTTGGATGTTTTTTTTTGTTTGTTTGTTGTTTTTTTTTGCTAGTGAACAGCAATCTTCAAGTCAAACCATAGATTCTCAGTAGGATTGAGGTCTGGACTTTGACTAGGCCATTCCAACACATTTGAATGTTTGCTGCCCTTAAACCACTGGAGTGTTGCTTTAGCAGTATGCTTCAGTGATTGTCCTGCTGGAAGGTGAACCTCCGTCCAATTCTTAAATCACATACAGACTGGCACAGGTTTTGCTTAAAAATATACCTGGATTTAACACCATCCATCTTTGTCTTGACTTGGACCCATTTCCCGGTCCTCCAGTACCCCAGCATTTCAACTGGTTTTGAAATAAATAAATTTGCCTAACCTCAGTTCTGTTAAAAAAAATTTAAAACAGGAACTGTTTTATTTTTAAAGTCAGCAGAGTTGGGTCATGTAGGATCATTCCGCCCTGAAAAAAAATGGTTTAAATGCATAACTGAAAGTCGATAATGTATGATATTGCTGCCAATGATGCATGTATGTAAATGTCCCAACTGTATGCCCTCCTAATTTTTCCTCCTTTTGTTTGCTTTAGGCTAATCATATACATTTGTCTCGTCTTTCTGTATGCCTTTTGTAATCCCTCATTTGCAGGTGCTGGAAGCTAAAGTTAACGAAGTAAAAATAAATGAAGCTAGAGAGCACTATCGCCCTGTTGCAGTCAGAGCCTCTCTGCTCTACTTCATCATGAATGATCTCAACAAGATCAACCCCATGTACCAGTTCAGCCTTAAGGTAGCCATGGGGGCAAAGTTGGGAGCCAGCTCACAATTATAATTAATATGTTTGATTAGATGCATGAGAAAAACTTTACTGAGCTGATCTGAAGAAAAAAAAAAACGCTTCCATAAATGTTTTGTTTTTGTTCTCAGGCTTTCAACATTGTTTTCCACAAGGCGGTGGAGATAGCGGAGGCCTCTGAGGACGTAAAGAGCAGAGTAAACACCCTCATTGACTGCGTTACATACTCCACCTTCAACTATATCAGCAGGGGCCTGTTTGAGAGAGACAAGCTCACGTTCACAGCACAGCTAACCTTCCAGGTGTGTCTGTATGGATGTTTAAGTGAATATTGGAGGAAAAAAAAACATATATTATTTTTACTCTACCTGCCTGTGTGTTCTTTTACCAGCTCCTCCTGATGAGCAGGGAGATAGACGTGCGAGAATTAGACTTTCTGCTACGCTTCAACATTGACCACAACTATGTCAGTCCCCTCGATTTTATCTCCAACTCGTCATGGAGCGCCATCAAGGTTCACGTGTGGAGACTTGCCAGGCTTGCGTTTGCTTTCTGTGAATAAGTGAGAGTTTAAATCCCTGCTCATGCTGTTGCTTGTTTGTGTCCAGGTGATGAGTTTTACCGATGAGTTTCGGGGACTGGATCGGGACATTGAAGGCTCGCCTAAACGCTGGAAGAAACTAGTTGAGTCGGAGTGCCCAGAGAAGGAGAAGTTTCCACAGGAGTGGAAGGGGAAAAGTTCCCTTCAGAAGCTGATCATGATGAGAGCCCTGAGACCAGACCGAATGACCTATGCTCTCAGGTGAGGAGGGTTTTGCTGTTATTTTCCTATACTGTTCTTAGCTGATCCGTTTTTGGTTTTACATAATGCATCATTTGGTTAATAAATATAAAATCAACCTATTTTGTATATCGGTCCTCAATGTTTGCACCTATGCATAAAAATGTGTATTTTGTACACTTTCTTGTTAAATACTGTAGGAACTTTGTGGAGGAGAAGCTGGGGGTGAAGTACACAGAGGGTCGAAAGTCGGAATTTGCAAAATCCTTTCGCGAAAGTGGTCCTGCCTTTCCCATGTTTTTCATCCTCTCGCCTGGAGTGGATCCACTGAAAGACGTGGAATCACTGGGTAATAAACACAGAAAAGCACACGTGTACAAATCATTTACGTACAGTGTTTACCAATGATTTTCAACTTTAAAAAAAAAAATCTGAAAATTATGGTGTGCCTTTAATTTGACCACCTTTTACTATGATGCCCATAAACTAAAATTCAAACAAAATGCAAACTATTACTTTCAGTCGGTCAAAGTCATCTAATTAGTGCACTTATGTAATTTAATCTCAGTAGGAATACATCTTTCACAGGTTTGTAAGAAAACACAAGTGAGCAAACATCCCAAGTTTGGATATGTCATCACTGCTCAATCCATCATCTTTAAAGGAGCAATAAGCAAAATTGCATAATTTTAGATAGAAGGAACTAAAAAAATAGCAATGTGAAGAACTAAAGGTATATTTTTAGATGGATCATGGTATGACATCACCCATCATATCTCTGTGATTTTCTCCAGTCTCTTGTTTACAAAGCTGGCAGCACTTGTATGTACATCCATGTGAACAGCTGCCACTCAGGGCTTAGCCCCTCCCTGCCCATAAAATACCACTGTCAGAGGTCATGGTTGTTGGTCATGTGGTATTGTTTGGGTATGTTGACATGATAGTCATTCTATGTTTATCTGAAGCTGTGATGCAATATCAGTAGTGTGGTCATTTTTCATACACACACACACTCGCACATAAATATATATATATATAAATATATATGAATATGTGTGGGTATATATATATATATATATATATATATATATATATATATATATATATATATAAATTCATGTGTTTGTGTTTTTGCATGCATTGAAAAGGCATTCCTGTGTGTTCCAGGAAGAAAGCTCGGTTTCACTATAGACCTTGGGAAGCTTCATAATGTGTCCTTGGGACAAGGTCAGGAAAGTGTGGCTGAGATCGCCATGGAAAAAGCTGCCAAGGAGGGTCACTGGGTAATATTACAGGTCAGCTTGCACAAAACGGATAGAGATAGCCATCCTTTCAATTTAACAATGATATTTATAGACCTCTATAGTCAACTAAATTAAGAGTTGTTTTTAAAATCCACTTGATTATGTTGCGTTTTGACAATGTTAGAAATGCTGTTGCAGAACGTCCATCTGGTTGCACGCTGGCTGGGTGCACTGGAGAAGCTGCTGGAGCGCTGCTGTGAGGACAGCCATCCAGACTACAGAGTGTTCATGAGTGCTGAGCCAACATCTACTCCCCAGGAACACACTATACCACAGGTCCATGTTGTTTATGAGCAATGAGGCTACAGACAATTAACATTTCTTCTCAGCTGTCTTTTTATGTGTCTGAACCATTACTCAACAGGGTAACATGTGAAAAATGCTAAATGCCAATATAGGTATTTTTTCTTGTTTCTTAGGGCATTCTGGAAAATGCTATTAAGATCACCAATGAACCTCCCACAGGCATGCATGCCAATTTGCATGCAGCCCTGGATAACTTTGACCAGGTGGCCTTTTCTTCGTGCTTTTCACAAATCACACATTATTTTTCCTTTGTCTTTTATTGTCTTTTTTAACACCTTATTGCCCACTATTTGGCTTCTCTATAGGACATTCTGGATCAGTGCAGCCGTGAGCAGGAGTTCAAGACCATTCTTTTCTCTTTGTGCTACTTTCATGCCTGCGTGGCAGAAAGGAGAAAGTTTGGGCCTCAGGGTTGGAACAGAAAATATCCGTTTAACACCGGGGACCTTACCATATCAGTTAATGTCCTCTACAACTACCTGGAGGCTAACGCACAGGTGCAGCATATTTGTATGAGGGTTGTAGGCAGCGGTACTCGTGTTAGCCGTTATTTATTAAAACTCATATTGTCAAAGGTTCCATGGGAGGACCTGAGGTATCTGTTTGGGGAGATTATGTATGGAGGTCACATCACGGATGACTGGGACAGGCGGCTCTGTAGGACATACCTGGAAGAATATATGCAGCCGAATCAGGTTTGTTCTTAAATGCAAGGTGAGCACATTTAGGTGTGTTCCTCTGATGAAGAACTGGACTAAGACCAGACTTAACATTGTGCTCTTTTTTGTCACATTTAAATGTTTCAGATTGTAAAATAAATATCAATTTCAGACAATCCTAACCAGAGTAAATAAAAACACACTTTTGAAATCATGATTTCATTCATATAGGGACATTGTCCAAGCCAACCTGGCCCATAGCATAAATGTAATTGCTCTCCTTGTTAAATCATAAATTAATAGTGATAGACCCCTTTTTTATGGACTGATTTCTCTTGTCACACCAAGACCTGATTACTGCCAGGTCAGTCGAATCAAGAAATCACTTAATTCTGGCTATCCAAACACCCAAGTTCTCGTGTGTTTTGTTTTGTTTTTGGGGGGAAAAAATGTGTAAAAAAAACAAAAAAAAACAAATGAAAGCAAAAAAAATTTATATACGTAAGCTATTGCAATATAACGTCTTTTCTCAATAAAATGATAAATATTTATAAAAAGAAATCACTTAAACAGAACCTGCCTGACAACATAAAATATGCCATAATAAGCATATTTTTAAAAAAGCAACCCATCAAGCTCCAATCTAAAGAAATGTAGTCGAGAAAAACTTGTTGGCATCTCTCAGCCTGGAATGGGTTACAAAGCCATTTCTAAGGGTTTTGGAGTACAGTGAACCACTGTGAAATCCCATAAAATCATAGGTGAACATTCCCAGGAGGAGCCATCCTACCAAAATTAAATCCATAGCAAGCTGACGACTCACCCAGGAGGTCACAAAAGAAAGAAGAACACTGCAGGCCCTGCTGGCCTTAGTTAAAAGGCACTATTTTACCATTATCCACCTGCTGTCAATGTTTTGTGGTTTGACCTAAGATTTTGAAACTAGTAAAACACTGGTTTGGGAATAATTTATAAAAATATGACATGGAACTGGCCCAATGATTGCATGAGGTTGATGGCAGGGGGCAGTGTAGCAGGAATAAGACAGACCAACTGTAAACACCGCAGGTTAATGTCTTTTATATTACAAATCATCTTTGCTTGTCATTGCAACATAAATTCCAATGAAATTTGTCCTCTGTTATTAACCCATCTCTTTAGGGAACAGTCAGCCGATCATGTGTGGCACCCGGGGAGCACTCTGGGGCTGAGAATTTGGGATCCTGCTGTAACCATTAGGCCACCGCTCCCCCTTTTCTGTTATAAAGATAGCAAGGAGGAGAATTACAATAACAGTATCTTAAGGATTTTTTCAGAACTAGTTTGATAGGGTTTAAGACAACATAAATACTTTTGTCTGGAGATATAAGGGGGCTTCTGAGTCACAACTACAGAGAGATTGGGCAGTTGACTGCCTGGGCAACCCGCATTGGTAAATTGTTGTAATTATGTTGATATGTCATCATTTTGTGGTATTTTCTTAACTCATTGATGATCTGAAAAATTGAAGTGTGACAAATAAAACAAAAAAAGAACAGATGTTTAAGGTGGGCAAGCATTTTTTTTTTTTTTGATAAGCAGATGCCTGATCAAGAGCCATTTAGCGACCATTTGGGGAAATACTAACTGGTTTGTCCAGGACTTTAATCTAAATAATAGTAATTCTTTATTTATTTTTCTTAAAGTTTGATAGGAAGCTTTCACTGGCACCAGGGTTTGTTGTTCCCTCCAATCTGGACTATCAGGTAAGGTCAAACAAACACTGCTCAAGCATTCTTTTTCTTGCTAATCTCTGCTGTGGTGCTTATTTCTTTTTTTAACATGTCGTAAAAGCAAGACGAAAAATAATCCAGCTAACCCTGAGGAGCTCACTTCCTGCAAGACACATTTTTGCATTTTATATGCGTGTCTCTGAAAGTAACGTCAGATACATTTGCCCATTAATTGCATTTCATTCATCTCAGGGCTACCATGACTTCATAGATGAGATGCTGCCCCATGAAAGCCCAGTTCATTACGGATTGCACCCAAATGCAGAAATTGAGTTTCTCACCGTGACGTCGGATAATCTTTTCCACACACTGCTGGAGCTTCAGTCTCCAGATGCTGTGATGGGAGAGGGAGCCTCACAGACACTGGAGGAAAAGGTGGACTCTATCTCTCCGAAGCAAAAGCTAAAACCTACAAAAAAACTGAAATGATCCTCATAATTTAGTCAGTTACAACACCAGTGCGTCTTCTCTTCCAATTCCTGTAGATACATTAACAAGAAATGTATCAGTAAACCTACAGAATGTTAATTAACATGTTTTTACTATTATTGATGAATTGAACCCTCCGCTCACTTGCAGGTAAAAACAATTTTAGATGAAATTCTGGAAAAGCTACCAGAGGAGTACAATATGTCGGACATAACATCCAAAACAGCCGAGCGGTCGCCATACATCGTAGTCTGCTTCCAGGAGTGTGAGCGCATGAACATGCTCATTTTTGAGATTCGCCGCTCACTGAAGGAACTCGACCTGGGACTCAAAGTACGTTGAAAGATAGACTGATGGACAGCAATTCTATTGTTTGACCTCTGATGTCCTCGTTTATGGCTGATCAGTATTCACTCAGGTTTTTTAGTGGCATAACAGTTGTCTCTGTAAAGGGTGAACTGGCCATGTCCTCTGAGATGGAGAAGCTGCAGACAGCCTTGTTCTTCGACAACGTCCCTGATACTTGGACCAAACTGGCCTACCCTTCAACCTACAGCTTGGCTATATGGTATGTGTGTTCTTCCATGTTGCAGCACTTTCACTTTATTAGGAACAGTTGTTCTACTGGTGCTAATAGCATATCAGTCAACCAAATGGCATCACCTGAATAATGTAACCAAGCATCAGAGTTGGGAAGAATGGGGATTTAAGAGACTTTGGATGTTGCATTTTTCTGAAACATTCTGACACCGACAGCAATGCAACATCCAAACTACTGGGATTTTTGTGCCCAACCATCTCATAGAATTACAGCAAATAGTCAGATAAAGAGAAAACATCCAGTAAGCAGCAGTAGGTTGGATGAAAATGCCTTGTTGATGTCAAAGGTGTAAGAAGAATAGATAAATCTGTTTGTGATGATGGGCAACAATCACTCAAAGTAACTCATTACATCCATGAACATTGCTTCGGCTTTTGACCCATCGTATGCATGTGCAGTGACATAACCCAGGTCACATGATGTAATGATAAATATACACAGAAAAGGCCATATTTACTAACAAATTCAGCATAAACGATGTTTACAAGACAAAAAAATAAATACTACGGGACATGATAATCTTTTAGAAAAATGTTGCATGGGACCAGCGTGAGCTACTGGCGCATACATTTAAAAAATGTAAAGTAACGTGAATATGTACCCTTTAAGCAGCAATAGACCAGATCAGGTACAGCTCCTCTCCTCTAAGAGCATGAATCTGAGGGTATAGCACTGGCAAGGTCTTGCCAAAATTGACAGTTGATTGGGAAAACGTTGTCAGGTCTGATGAGGCTCAGTTTCAGCAGCAACGTTCAGATAGTAAGGTCAGAATTTAGCAAATACAACATAAAGCATCGATCCATCCAGCCACCGAAACCCCTGCAAACACACAGCGCCAAAAGACTACCAGCAGACATTTGAAAAAGTGAGTTGTAAAGAATAAAAACAATACTTAATTTAATAAAAATAAAAAAGGACATGCAAAACAGAAAGTATATAAGCTAAAGGGGATAAAGAAGGTAAAATAAATAGTAACATAGATAATATTGAAAAGGTTGCATTAAATTATTCAAAATAGAAGTTTACATGCCTATAATCTCAGCAGATGCAAGTGAAAGGAGATGACTCTTCAGTTTATTTTTAAGAAATGCAACACTCATTTTCACCAGGTACAACGATGTGATGCTGCGTTGTAAAGAGCTTGACAGCTGGACCCAGGACCTGTCTCTGCCCAGCGTCGTCTGGCTGTCTGGACTGTTCAACCCACAGTCCTTCCTTACTGGTAACACAGACAACACCCTTACCAAGACATAACGTGTCTCTTTGGTTTTTCCATTACCGTTTCCCTTTGGTGCTCATCCTTACAATCAGGTGTTTTCATCACATTCTAGCTGTGATGCAGTCTCTGGCACGTAAAAACGAATGGCCTCTGGATAAAGTGAACCTTACTGTAGATGTAACAAAGAAATATAAGGAAGAATTCAACCAACCTGCCAGAGAGGGGGCGTATGTGTATGGACTTTACATGGAAGGTAGATATGCTTCATATTTTCCAGCATTAGCTCGGACAGAACACAGTAAAATGACCCATTTAGTGAGCCTCTTTGATAGCCCCTGTAGGCTGTATCCAGCATAAAAACACTGCAACATCCCTCCGTTTTGTTATTGTATCCCAGGTGCCAGGTGGGACCCTCAGACTGGGGTGATCGCCGAGGCTCGTCTAAAAGAGCTGACCCCAGCCATGCCTGTGATCTCAGTCCGAGCGGTGCCCAACGACCGCCAGGAGACCAGGAACATCTATGAATGTCCGCTTTACAAGACCAAGATCAGAGGACCCACATACGTGTGGACTTTTAGCCTGAAAACCAGGGAGCGTCCAGCCAAATGGGTGTTGGCCGGAGTGGCCCTGCTGCTCAGTGTTTGAATAATTTCCGCCAATTTCTCACTAAGTTTCATTCATTGGTATATGAATCACAAAGTCCCTTCCCGTCAGAAGTATATGTGTTTACTGAAAGCAATCTTACTGCAGTGGAATCAAACATATTTTCTTTTTATTGAAAAATGATACAATATACAGAGAAAAAAAAAATGCCAAAAATTCTCACACAAAATCACAGTTAGAACTGATAAAGTCTAAGCACGTTTAACAAATCAAATCCAAAAACTACAAAATACCGTATAAGCAAGAGGAGGGGCAAAACAAATGACAGTGCTGCCTCATTAGTGTGGCGTTCAAGTGCCTCATTTCAGCACACTTTTACCTCTTACAGTATGTTATTCAGCAGTTTAGAAGTATTACACAGGTGAAGTCTATCTGAGAACTTGCCAGTACCATATACTCAGCCCCTTTCAGACACACTTGTTTTTAAATTTATCTGATGCTAACTGAACGTATCAGAGTCATGTCAGAAAAAACACACCAGTCACTTTTACGCACCTTGGAACATGTACTTTCCAACAAGGGACAAGTGTGAACAACATGCTGTCCTGATGAATGAGAGATACACTAATTAGACTTTTGTGGCGGATTTCAAATCAGGGGTTTTTGTGAAGTTTGACCAAGCTCATTTCAGCTTAATTAGATTTCTCGTTAGAAACTCTTGTATTAAAAAGATGAAAGAACCGCATAACATTTTTTTAATGGTCTTGTTTGGTCAAGTAGTCACTATATTAGAAGTAGATGTGATGTTTCACTGTGTGTGTGTGAGAGATAAAACAATAAGTGTTTAAGTTATTTAAACAAAGCAGATAGACTGTTCCTATTTTAGACCATCTTTAGCATCTTTTTTAGTGATTAGCATAGTTAGCATAGCAATCATGACTAAAACAGCAGTCCAATGTCTAAAGATGTCTTTGAAAATATAGTGTCCTGCCTAGAAACCTTCACTCATTGTTTGTGCTTCCTCTGATTTTATTTTTGAATTCATCAGATACTGAAAATAGCTAACTTCGCGTCATCCTTAGAAACAGTGTTCACACTGACGCGTACTATAGTCAGTGTGATTTTGTATCACAGGATGTATCTTCATGTACCAGGTTTCACTGGAGAATTCAGATGTAAATAACATCCCTTTGACTTGTATACCCTCGCTTAAGGCCTTCCCTGCAGTCCCTCTTTTAGACAATGTCACTGCGGATGAAATCTGCCTGTATTCAGCAACTGGTTGCAGAAGAAGAATCTATAGAGGAAGGGCATTCCTAGGCTCCATCCCAATACGTCTATTGGGTAACAACTCTTTAGCCAAAGCAGAAGTGGATCAGCGGTCGCCATGATAAGTGCTATCCGAATAGTGCAGTCAGTAAGGAAGGAAGTAGGAAAATGAGCCTCTATGCTTCCTCCTGCGGCTAATTTAGCGTAGGAACCTTTTATTGTCCCTTATTGGGGCTAAGGAGCTGTAATGCAAACCCCGACTCACTTTGTTCCTAGGCCTGCTGCGGCTCCAGTTGCGGAAAGGGCACTGGCGAGAACAGAAGTTCATGTGGTCCTTTCTGTTGCTATCCCTCATAAATGATTAAAAACAGCCATGGTTTTCGTTTTTCAGGGCAAAACTCATTACTCGTGCGCTTAAATATCCTATTTCATCCCCAAAAGCCCCTTTGTTTCCTCCTGTCTCTATGTCTCCATTTTGTTTACGCCAGTCAAGCTTGCTGGGTTGGTGCGGTGATTTTATTCTGAAATCCACCGGACCGTTATCCTGTCTTGCACCCGGCGTTTCCTGTTTGGCTCGTGAAATTCAGGAGCTTGATCCAGGGATCAGTGCAGGATCTGGTTGAACTTCCTTCTTGCGCAATAGTTTGCAGCACTGCACCGCTTCGGTAACCGGACCCACAACCGCATGCAACTCATGTGAGTTGAAACATTAATTTTTAATTATTTGCGTTCCTTGACGCAACCATATCTACACCGCTTTCAACGTGAGCCCCGCCTAAGAAATCCCACAATCCTTTGCATGACATGCCAGCCCACCTCACAGAAATTAACAAAAATGGCCGGAGAGAAGAGATCATGCACTTTGTAGTTCATTTGCGGAAGGCTGTAGGTCCAGATTTGACTTGCATCATCCATGTACATTTCCGTCATGTAATGATGTCGGAGCAATCCTAAATCGGTCCAGCAGTCCGAAGCTCCTTTCTTACCCACGACCTTCATTCATTCCGCTCAGTCATCCCACTCCCTCACCTCCCGCGCTGTTACATTTTGGTGTCACACTGACTTTAGGTTGCAAAATGCATATGTGTGAATATGTTTCAGACTAACGGTTGATTTCATCTCTGTAACGAATGGATATTCATGTAAAGGACATATGCGACAGATGTAAAAGTGACCTTTGTTTAGATAACTGACCACCATGGTTGTTTAAGCTGTTAAAACAATTATGTCTGAAAAGGGCTTGTATGACTTTGCTATCTCTCGAAACACATGGGTGGATTATTAAACTTAATTTAAAATGATTCGTGTCTGCCTCACCTGAAGCCTGTGACACAATCTGTAACTCAAATGCTTTCTGGGGGAACACGTTACATCATTTTTCCATATCTGCTTGCTGTGAACGCGTCTGCCCGTGCGTTTCCTAGTCACTGTCAGACCAGTCGAGCTCCATCATGTCCATGGCGGTCGTCGCCATGTTGATCTTTGTTCCGTGTCGCACGCTGCAGCTCTTCACAGAGTTCTGATTGGAAGATGCCCGCATGCTCACCTGCATCCCAGAGCGGCCGACGACGCCCACTTCGCCTCTTATCTTCTGGCTGATGGCCTCGCTGAGGTCGCCCCGGACACCCTGGACTACAACTCCCACGTCACTTCTGCGACCCCTAACGCCCACTTCACTCCTGACACCCTGACCCATCACCTTCATCACTCCCAGGTCGCCCATGTTCATGTTCATGTCCAGGTCACCGAGTCTGTCCACCTCCCCCATCTCATCCATGTCCAAGGACAGCATGTCCCCCAGGCTTCCAAAACTTCCTCGGAGACCCTTAAACATGGATGGCAGCCTACTTCCCTCAAGCCCTTCCTCCGCCTCTTTCTCCTCCAACTTGTCCCCTAATTTTTCAATCTCCCACCCTCCCTCCTTCTCACTCTCCCCCTCTGCCTCCCCGAATCCTCCTGAATATCCTCGGACTATGGTGGTCACTCTGCTTCTCTGCATGCCTCCTCTCTCTCTGTCCCCCTCTTCCCAGGTCCTCTCCTTCCTCTCGACGATGCCTCCTGGGAAGCTCCTGAGTGTTACCTGTACCCTTCCTCCCTCCAAACTCCCACTATCATTTTGTTCCTTATGTCCCCAATCTTTCTCCTCAATAGTTCCTTCCTCTTTCCCCTCCTCATCGAACCTCCCCTGCAACCCTCGAAGCATGACGTGCAGCCTGCCGCTGTCGAGAGAACCCACCCCCCTCTCCAGCACAGCACTGCTCCCTCGTTCTGTGTCCCCATTGCTGAGTGTGCGGAGGAGACAGCTGACACCAGCGCTGCTGACCCCCGCGCTGCTGAGGCTGGTGCTGTTGGAGTCCTGGGAGTGTGAGCGGAAGAAGGAGCCAGAGGAACCAATGGACATGGGTGTGAAGAACTGATCGAAGGAGAAAAGATTAAGGTTACAGTGAGGAAAAAGCTCTCCCACCTGGATCGTTTTAACAGGAGAATGTACGTGTAAAATGGCTTTTACTTACTGGTGAAATGTTTGAGCGGTCCATGAGTAGAGAGGTGGGACTGGGAGTCCTGTTGGACCTTTCCATCAGCCTCTCCTCCCACAGTCTGAGCCTCCTCTCCCTCTCCTCTAGCTCTTTCTCTTTAGAGTACAGCTCCCTCTCCAGCTTCCGGAGGCGCTCAAGGGTGGATTCAATTTCACATCTGCCGAGGTGAATGTAAGATGCATAGAGATAAAATACTAGTTGTGACTAACCAGATGCACCTCCTGCACACTAAAAGCCTCTCAGAATAAACAAAAGCATCTTAAATGGAACGGCTGCTGTGCTAATTTCCTATAGAGGGGAGTCGTGGCCTAGCGGTTAGAGGGCGGGGGGCTTGAGACTTAGCACCAGAATACTCCCCACTGCTCCCTAAGTGATGGGTTAAATGCAGAGGATGAATTTCATTGCAATGTATGTTCCAATGACATAGATTATAAACAATTATTATCACACACGCAGGAGAACAGGGTTTGATCATTAAGAAAAAACAACTGCAACTTCTCGTCCTCCCTTATATTGTTGAATGAAGACACATTTAGGCTTTGCCTTTTGAAACACATACAGTGTATGAGCTTTGCTAAAGAAGAAAATTTTTAAATTCTACAATCTAGTTTGTCTTTGTAGTAGATTTCTTTAATAAGCTGACTTAAAAAGATCCAAACTATTCTCATTTGAACTATAAACATCATCACAACTTTTTTTTCCCCCATTCTTTCCAAACCCAAATTTAGTTATTCACAAAGCTGCAACTCACAGCTCTTGGATGCACTAATATTCTAGAAACTGTGCTCTGAAAAGTGAAAACTCCTCACAGATTACTTCAGCTTTTGCTTATTGTTGTCACATTTGTTCAACAGTGTTTCAAACAAATTCTCCACACAAAGTTTCATATCCAACAAAGAAAACCCAGAAAATAAAAAAAAGCAGTTTTCAAATGAGGATTGCATTGATTGGGAGAACTCAATCTGGACCTATCTTGTTAAAGTAACTAATTAAAAATTTTGTTTGTTAATCACAAAAGATTTCAATTAAGTTTCAATTGTCAAACCCAGGCTTGGTTACTGCCAGAGTGGTAGAATCAACATCACCAATCAAATTTTAATATCAAAGACAATCTGAGTAAATACAAAACACACTTTTCTAATGAGGATTTCCTTTATCAAGAGGGAAAAACCCTCCAGATCAACCTTTAACCTATGTGTAAAAAAAAAAAAGAGAGGGTTCAATATCACACCAGGCCACACCCAGCCCTGATAACCACCTGACCTGCAGAATAAATTAATCCCTTTACAAAAGCCTTGTCTGACAACCGGAAGCAAAGAAAAACACTTCAAATCGCAGGAAACACGTCATGCTCTGATATAAAGAC
Organism: Fundulus heteroclitus; assembly: GCF_011125445.2. Taxonomy (NCBI): domain Eukaryota; kingdom Metazoa; phylum Chordata; class Actinopteri; order Cyprinodontiformes; family Fundulidae; genus Fundulus; species Fundulus heteroclitus. Next base: position 434,415 of record NW_023396553.1, on the reverse strand, counting down.
ATTTGAGAACAAAATATGAAAGAAAGTGATTGACATCTACCCGTACACTGAGAAAAAATGGAAAATAACTACTGCAAGAGCGCATCTATGACTGCTGCTGCTTGAGGACCAAGACAGCTTGCCAAAAGTAATGGAACCATGAAATCTGCTCTACCACAAAATCCAGAAAAATGTCCAACCATCAGAAGCTTGATGATAGCTGTTGCCACAAACTATGGCAAACCTATCATTTGGTTTAGGGGGGAATTACGTTTTTCCACATAAACCCACCCTGGTTGCACTTTGTATTTTCAAAGGTAATATGTCAGTGAAATGAAAGTTTGTTTCATGATCTGAAACGGGAAACTATGAAAAAACAGCAAAACAAGAAACCCGTAAATACACTTTCACTGCGCTGCATTTGTTAGCTTAGATCAAAGAGAACGCATTACAAAGAGAGATTGCATTTGCCCCATATTAGCCGACTGAAGATCACGTTGTGGCTCGACTGATTCCATCAGTGGAACATATTCCTGCTGCAGTACTGTCTGCTTCCACAAAAGGTCACTGTGGGAGCTGGTGCCTGACTGTCCTTTTTGAGCACGCTCTCACAAACAATCACCTCTCCCAGCAGCTAAATTTAGACCGAGCCTGGATGCACAGCCATACCGCCTGTGTTCCTTCAGCGCGGCACTTCTCTCTGCTCATTCATCCCACCCCTTCACCTCCTGCGCTTTGCCTCCTCCCTCTGTGTCCAGGTTTTTCCACCCTTACCCCAAACCTTCACTCAGAATTGATTGCCTTCGCTGTGCTCGTGCTAAATATGCACAGAATCTCACACCATCGCTCATCTGGTACATTGCCCACGACTCCCTCCCTCCCTCCCTACATCAGTCCACGCTTGGTTCTCTTCTGTCCTCGCAGTTTCTGCGCCTTGCTCTGCATTTCAGAATTCACACTCGCGCATTACATTTCTGTTCCTCCCCGAACTTCTCCTCTTCGACTCACATTTGATATTTCCTCTAAAGCCCGCATCCACCCCCGTCCTTCCTCCTCCTCCTCCTCCCCCAGCTTCTCTGTGTCCCACCCCCCCGGCCCTGTGGAGGAGTAGAGGAATCTCTTCCATGGACACTTTCCAGAGAGCTTAATATAGACCGAAGCCGAGTGCAGGGTCACACATGCAGCTTCTCTCCTGAGTTTCAGATTCACATAGAGCATTTTCATGTGTGCAACGTTGCTGAATATACGAGCGCACGCAGTAAATCTCTGACGGTTCAACAGCAGTTTGACGCTTTTGCTTATTATTGTTTTGCGTCAGCGTGTGTACCTCCACTGGTCCTTGTTATGTAGGAAAGAGTTGCACTGGTCTGGCAGCCTGCTGTCGTTGGCCATGGTCTCCAAGGTTAGCAGCACATGCTTGAATTGCGGTCGTTCCTGCCGATAAAGTCGTCAAAATAGAAACATGAAAACATACTTTTCCCACTGAGGAAAACAAAATACTTCACACTCTTATCCATTAGCGGCTTGTCTCACCTTTGGATCTGCTTGCCAACATTTGCGCATCAACTCTGCAAAACTTGCAGGGCAGCTGGTGGGGATGGTTAGCCTCTAGACGCCCAAACACACACACACACACACACACACACACACACACACACACAGATAGAAAGAAACTATTACTAGATAAGCAATAGCGGCTGTCAAAATGAACAGAGGAGTAAACGGTCCTGTGAGGCAGCACTTCCTCCTATTTTGGTGGATAATAACGTTGTGGTGACAATCCAGGCGCACTAATGTGCCACAGGTATGTTTGCCAGACCTGCCCTCTTAACTTAGCACATTAGCTTGCTTTCATTTGTCAGCACCCACGATTACAATTAAATGACAAGATGGGTTTTGAACCACATCGTCAGGATCGTTAGAAGGAGTGATTTAATAAGATTTGATTTACAGTGGACGACATAACAGCTGCCCTTTTTGTTAATCCAATCAAAATCTCAGTTTAAATCAGCGCTCGTTGGAAAAATGCCGAAAGGCAGAACATCGTTTATGATTTCTTAGAATACTGTCCATGCAGTTTAAGTCAAGTATTTCAGATTTACTGCCTTTTCATCTGTTTTCAACAGTTTGTGCACATCTTGTAAGTATATGGCCAGAATGTCATCATTTTTTACTTCTTCAGGCAATGATACATTTCCAGCTAAATTCCTCAAAGAGGGGAATGTTCAGTATTCCAGCCAATTCAATGCCTGGTAAACGTATTCAGTGCACCTTCATCTTTTCACATTTTGTCTAATTACAACCACAAACTACATTTCATGTTTTTATTCAATAGACCAAGAAAAAAAAAGGGCTTAACTGTGGAATGGAACAAAAACTAATTTACCTTTTTCTCTTTTGAATAAAAGTCTGACAAATGTTGCACTCGTCTGTATTATGTCAATGGGTACAGAAGTTAACTGTTTGATCCACTTTTCACTGCAGTCGAGTTTGTATTTAAAGCTGGGGGCCACTAAAGGCAATTGGTATCAGTGAATTTTTATATAGGGGTACCGAAGTAAAGCGGTGAAAATCCAACTGTATGCCGCGCGTTTCAGATTTTTTTTCCCTCACAAAAATATTTGAAGGCCTTCCACATAAAACACGTTATAGTCTGTGATGGCTAAGTGATGGTTAAGTGACGGGGCATAAATGCTTGTTTGAGACAAAGTCTTGTTGACCGTGACTCTCTGGTTGCTTCATAACTGAATATAACACTGAGGGTTTTTTTTTTTTTTTGTCAAGAGGTTTTACTTACTCTTACAGTTTCTAGATCACACAGACATTTGATATTGAACACAATAGAATGATCCCAGACAAATGCAACAGAAGCTGCTTTTTTGTGTCCAACCAATTAAGTACAATACCCTAAAACCTTCTCCTTTATAGATTTTCAACTGACTGAGCAGCTGATCTCAATTCACTTGAAACTGACAAAATGTCAGCCAGTCAAACCTTTGCAGAGAATGTGTTTACTGCATGCGTCATTCCACTCCTTTCTAATAGGCAGCAGCAAAGGCGCAATGCCGTTAACTCTTTCCCCATTTAAAAACCCAGTGGCATAATCATCGGTCCCTATAAGCCAGCGCAGCATCATAACCCAGTGAAGTAAATGGAAACTTTTTTTTTTTCATTGGGGGATTAATCTTAAAATATCTGCAACTCTGAGTGGAGAGAGGGCGAGTTGAAGGGTCGAGAAGAGATGTGCAGCAATGGAAAGGGAAATCAGGCAGACTGGGAAAGAGGAAGAGAGAGACAGCCTGAGTTATTTAGGGAGAGGATCTGGAGTTTAGCCAGTAGCTATGCTGGAATCATGTTCTCCGGGTTGTTTGTTGACCACTGGTGTCCGTGTGCGCGTAAACGTGTGACTGCTGCTGAGGTCATTAACCGAAACACGGGCCTCGTGTAACAACCGTCCCCGACCACTTGTAAACCTCTAAAATCAACCCTCCCATCACCACATTTTTCCCCTCTCTCCCTCTCTTGCTTGTAAAGGCCCTAGCCGAGAGTCTGGCCAAGCTCCACTGCTGTGTATCCAGGCCTTACATGAACACAGAACTGACATCACGCCTAAAAATACCCGGCCGAGCGAGCGAGCGAGCAGTGGAAACCAGGCAAGCAACGCATTGTGCCTTTGGCCGTCTTGAACTCTGATGGGTCAGCATGCTAGCGGCGGGTTCACCGAGGTGTTCGAGTGTGCAGAATACCTCTTGCTTCTCCACCACCAGCCACGCAACCTGCAGCCCCTCGAAACCTTTGAAAGGAACCTCCCGAGTCAGCATCTCCCACAGCACCTGGCCACAAAGCATTAGGATTATTACAAAGAGAAACATCGGTTCTGTATCCAGATCGGCACTGACATGGGTATATCAGCCAGGAGTTTACGCACTTTATTTGAATAAACACACACCAAATTATGTACTTAAATGCTAAATATAAAATATATGGATAAAATATGAGTTTAAGCACAGAAATTATATGATATGTTACGACCTAGGAGAAACTGCTGACTTGGCAGTGCAGCAGCTGGTCATTGACACCCTCTACAGGGAGAGTAGGCCACATAAGGTCATCGCTAAAGACGTTGGCTGTTCACAGAGTTCATACTCATGGAAAGTTGAGTGGAAGGACGAAACGTGGTAGAAAAAGATGCACAAGTTATAGGAATAACCCCGGTCTTGAGAGGATTGTGAAGCAACGCCCGTTTAAGAGTTCACAAGGAAAGGTGGGGCAGAGACTTATGCCAGACATGGCCTACAACTGTTGCATTCTTTTTGTTAAACCACTTCTGAACCAGAGATAATGTAAGAATAGGTTAAGGAGGAAAATGATTGGACTGTTGCTCACTGATGTAAAATACATGTTTTTATTTGAGAAATCAAGGTCCTAGAGTCTGGATGAAGAGTGAAGAGTCACATAAGCCAATCTGCTTCAGGTCCAGAGGGAAGTTTCCACAGTCAGTAATTATTTGTGGTGCCTTGCTATCTTCTGGTGGTGGTTCACTGTGTTTTATCTAGTGCATAGTCAGAGCTAACCTGACTCTAGCCATATGGATGTCGCTCCGCCTAGCTCCACTCACATACATCTGGGACTGATCCATAGGAATTGCCTTTACTGAAGGCTGGGACATATCAAAAATCCTTGCATATGATTGGATAAGCCACTTGTCTGTCATCTTTATCGACGTGCTATTTCAACCACTCACACCGAAGCTAACCCGTGACGCTGTGAGAGCGACTCAGGAAAAAACAAAACTTTTTTTTTTTTTTATGTGTTTGCGGCTCTAGTGGCACACGTTTTATTGACAGTGAGCTGACAGGAAGAGGGGGGAAGACAGGCGGTAAAGCACCGCGGGTCGGAGTCGATCCCGGGCCGACCACGTCGAGGACTAAAGGCCTCCTAACATGGTTCGCGCCCCGGAAAACAAAACTTGCCAAATCCGGTCAGGAGAAGGGTGAAAACATTGTTTCCACCAACAAAAGCCTTCATAGCCGTTCTCTGATGTTCTTTTAATGAAACAATATTAGATAGATTGGACAACACGGAAGAAATAGCAGCATCAATGTTAACGCTTGCTTCCTCGATGCGAGCCGCCATTGCTGTCTAAATCAAAACAGTATCACGGTCGCTTCTCCACTACGTCACATCTATGAAACTCCAGCCCTGCGTCCTGATTGGCTAGACAATAAAATTGGTTGGAGAAATCACTTTCTATGGGAGAAGTCCCAGATGGATGTAAGTGGAGCTAGGCGGAGCGAAATCCATATGACTAGAGTCAGGTTAAGTCAGAGCAGCCCTCCAACAAGAAGAGCACTTTATGCTTCCTTCTGCTGACAGGTTTTATGGAGATGCGGATTTGGTTTTGCTGCAGGACGTTTCAGCTGCCCACACTGCCAAACATATCAGTACATGGTTTAATGACCATGGTATCACTGTACTTGGCTGGCCAGTTGACTGGCCAGTTGACTGGCCTGACATGAACCCCAAAGAGAATCTGTGGAGCATTGGCTGAAAAAATGTGAGACACTCATCTAAACCATGCAAATGAGCTAAAGTTTGTCATTAAAGCAAACTGGGCTTCCTAAGGAGCTCAGCAGTGCCGTAGGCTGATTGCCTTCATGCCACACCACATTGATTTAGTCATTCATGCAAAAAGAGTCTGAACCAAGTGTCGTATGGAAGTGCATATATTTTAGGTTTCAATAGATTAGAATATGCATTCCAATAAGGCATGTTGGTGAGATAAAAGTGTCTTTTCAAAATAATAACCTTTAAGCAGGTAGCATACTTTTCATTAAGGCCACACTTCTGTTTCACTTAGGGAATACTGATGTGAATGAACTTTTCAGTAATATTGTTATTTATTATTGTACTGTACAGTGCATGGATATACTTGTCAGGAGGCAAATATTATAATGTAAACACAAACACCTAAAATAAAAAACACAGTGTTTAATCAAACTATATCAGAGATACTTAAAACTTAGAACTTCATTTCTGAAATAAATTACTTGACTTTCTCTTAAATTGAGATGCACCTGTAGTTTGCATTTTTAATAACTTACCACACCGTATGAGTAGGTATCACAGGTCTCAGAGACAGGTAGACTCTGAATAACTTCAGGAGCCATCCAGGGAAAAGTGCCCACCACAGTCATATGGGTGGTGTGAGATAGAAACTTAGATGCTCCAAAGTCACATATCTGGAACCCCAACATGAGAAGATTAAAATATCTTGTTATGAATTTGAGGTAGCTGCTTTTAAATAAACAATAAGATCACAGTTGCATACCTTTAGCACTTTGTCTGCAGTCATCACCACTGCAATCAGAACAGAAACCAGTCAGAACATTACAGCATGTAGTTTACTGCTGTCGCTCAAAGGCAAATGCAATGCATGACCAAGGCTTATACATGGACAAATATTTTACTGAATCTGAATAATAGATCATGTTACCATTTCGTGACTTGAGGTCTCTGTGTATCACTTTGACTGGAGCTTCTGCGTGGAGGTAATGCATCCCTGGAAGGAAATTAGGAAGTAAGTCCCATGAACAACATGTTTGAGAATTTCTGATTGGTTTTAATGAAATTACGTAGTCCTACATTAAATTGAGTTTCATTGTAGGATCCTTATTTCTACACTTGGATAATGTTACTCCACAAAAATACTTGCGCCACTTTTTTATTATTATTATGTTGAAGACTTATTTTAAATCAAATCTGAGTTTCGTTTTCTTTCTTCTTTATACTCAAAACAGCCCAAAGTAAAAAAAAAAAAAAAAAAATGTTTGCAGATATTTTTGTAGTTTTAAACATTTTCAAACATCAAAAAAGGGTCATGATTATTTTGTCATGAAACTCAGAATTAAGTCCATCTGTGGTGAATATAACTGATTGAAGATGGTTTGGAATGGAAGGGATTTCTCTCTGCACTGTAAGGTCTCGTGGCTGACAGTGCATATTAAGGCTGAAACCATCAGATTAGTTGGGATTAATCATTTATTTAAATGATTGTAACCTCCAATTATTTCAAATTTAAAAATTAGTTAGTAGACTCTAAACCATGCTATCTACTGAAAGAACAACCCACTCAGAACAGTAATCAGGACAAAAAATATATACATTTTGCATTTAAAATAACAAAAACCCTTCTTTTTCTGTAAATATGATCTATCCAGTGCTCCGTAGGTGGCAGGTTTAGCGCCACCTGGGTCAACCTCTGCAAAAAACAAAACATAAAATCCCCCATGAAGCATCTCTTGGTATCCTATTATCAATTCTTCAACCTGAACAAATAGTCAAGATTGATAAATTAGCTAAATTATGTTTGTTGCAACCCTACTTATATTGCCTACTCTTTTGCCAGAGAGGGACATTTATTTAGACCCCAATAAATATGTTGCTCGCCATGTTGTTAGCAACAATGGCACATGAGCTAGAAGTGTCTCCCGGAACTGGTGGGTTGCTGGTTCAAACCCCTGTCATTGTGTCTTTGGACAGGACACCCACTTTGCCTGCTGGTCAGAGGGCCTGGTGGTGCTGGTTTTATGGCAGCCCTGCTTCTGTTGGCCGCCCCAAGGGAGCTGTGGCTGTAATGTAGGCACCAGAGGGCTCCTCCTCATTCCTGCTATGAAGCATAGTGGTGGCAGCATCATACTGCGGAGATGCTTTTTTATGGCTGGGGCTAGATGACGAAGAGGATGGAATGACAGCAGCAAAATATAGAGAAAATCGAGAAAATCTGCTGCAGTCCTCTGAGCTCAGGCCGGGATGACGCTTCATCTTGGAACTGAGCAATGACTGAACCAGACAACCAAAATAACAAAGGAAGGTCTAAAGAGTCAGTCTGATAACATATTTAGTTGGTCCAGCTAGAGCCTGGATTTAAGTCCATTTAACCATTTCTGAAAAGATTGAAACATGTCTAGCAATACTGCCAATCCATACATACTGAGCATAGCGGGATCTGGGGGGGAAAAAATAATAATTGTAGCAAATACCAAGGAAGAGGCGTGCCAAGGTTGTAGAGACATAACCAAGAAGACTTAAATTCGCCAATTGTGTTTGAACTGACTCTGAAGCAGTGGGTCTAAATGCAGGTACATGTTATGCATAAGGATTTTTTTTTACTTTTTAACAAATGTACAAACATCTTTTCACTTTGTCATTATGAACAATGCTGTCTATTTTTTTTTTTTTTTTTTAAGAAAACTATATTCAACTTGGTTCAGGAATAGGTCTGTAATAAAAAATGTGCAAAAAGTAAACAGACCAGAAACCTTCTGGATGCGCCACTAGTATGGGAGTACCACTTAAAGCTGAAACTAAGAACTATGTGACTGTCGATTTTTCCGGATTTAGTTTTGTCATATAGGGTTAGACTATGTCTTTGCATTGTTGGTCACAGTTCCATCTTTCAGCCTTGGCAGGCAAGCAATTTACAGAACAAAAGCAGCTGGTTAATTTAAAGTCCTCCACTATCATAGGATGGCAAGAGTTGCGATTATCCAGATTTATTAATAAGAGGTAAACAGCTACTGAAGCATTTTCTTCTACAACATCTATAACTTAAAAAAAGATAATTTATGTTAATCTAATTTATCTTTAAGCCAATTTAAATTTACAACACATAGGATGTACATTTTTGATTTTCACCATGAACTACCACCAAAATATTCAACAAACTCCATATCCATATAATAAGACAGGCTTTTTCAGAAAAGCTTTACATAGTGCCTTGCTAAAGTTTTTATGAGATGTTCTCCTAAATCAAATTGACCTTCCTTAATGCTTCATAAAGAATACATTTTGTATATTTATAAAGCTGACCCCTGGACAGCGTAAAAACATTATGATTGTACCATGACAAATTTGAAGAAGAAAACACTGGAGTGGCATACAGGCCGTTTACGATCAATCAATCAAATTGTTCATTTTAGTAAAATTTGTGTGTGCTGGGTCTGTCATACATTAACAACCAGATTAGCAGTAATGTATTTTAACTTGCCCTGAAAATTGTAAACAATTAGAGATGCACCAATTAAAATCTGTGCTTTGACCTGCTGGTACTGAATTTGGCTTGTTCTAATTCAACTTCATGGGAACAAATGAGAAAAGTATTCAATATATGTTTTTATGTGACTAGTTACTAGTCTACATCGGTTAAAATGCAGTAAAAATTATAGCTTTAAGGCTTGTATCATTGTAGCGATTAGTGCGGTTAGCATTACTAAGACAGCAGTGTTTGTGTTGATTTCTCCTAGAGCATATAGATCCTCATCTTGTTTAAAATCCATCATGATCTATAACGGACAGTTTGAAATTTCAAACGGGTTAAACAGAGCAACTCTGCTAACTCCACTTGACCTTCCTATTATCTGCTGAGGCCTGGTCTCTCTTGCAGCCCCAAGGAACTGCAGAAATGTCTCAACATTTCTACAGTTCCAACACATGGATTATAAAGTTCCCTTTTAAATTCCTTTTTGCATCCCATAATTCATTTTAAAACAGCTCTCTGATACGGTCTCATTTGCCTAATAAAAACATCCACATTGAAAACAGCTGTTAGTACAACTTGGTAACACCAAGGAATGGTGGGTTTACTGACAGGAAGAAATCATAGGATGTTTGAGTTTTGGACCGATCAAACTATAAATTATCCCAGTCAACAACCAATTTCGCCATGCCTCTCTAAATAATTAAAACAATCTTTAAAATGTTACCTTTGGCTATTTGTATGGCCCATGTCATGATTTGCTCCATGTCCATTTCCTCACTCTGCTCACTGGAAATGTACTCATACAGAGACCCCCCGCTCGCATATTCTGTAAAGTAATACACAAGTACCGAGAAGCAATAAGTGGAAAAATTCAGGGCAAATGTACGTTCACGCCTGCAAATGTCTGAGAACAAATGACATCTGAGTGATAACTGCAGCTGTACCTTTCTGAATAGAGCAGCCAACATTATTGCTGGTTTTGGGTTTAAATTTAATCTTAAATGTACAGCAAGGTCCAGGATAGCATCCAAACATTCTGGACTGTTCTACAAACCTGGTGCCAGGAAAGTGGAGCAAGACCAAGCGTTGCGATTGCTCTAATCATTCAAAGCACATTTATAAATACAGCTCAGCTATCAGAGCATGTGTTAATGTGTGTGTAACTATGTCCATCTCAGATCAAATACACATGCTGAAAACTAATACACAAACACAGGCTTTTACGTTTCTGCATGGTATGAATGTGTCCCTTCACCCTCCCAAATAACCTCATGTTACTTTTATACCCGTGTTTAAAAAAGGAAATTACTGCAAGGGTAAATGGTAGCTTAAGTCTAACAAAGACACACAATGTGGGGTCTGACCTGTGACAATGCCATAGTTGGGAGGTTCCAGCACGGCTCCATAAAACTGAATGATGTTCTTATGACTCAGTACACTGAGAATCTCAGCCTGGACAAGGAGACAAGGCAAAGACAGACTGAGAAACATAAACACATTCATTGGGAAACTCCCTAAGTTTTCCGGTATCTGGCACTGACATAAAAACAGCCTTTAAGTAAAAAAAAAAAAAAAAGAAAAAAGAAAAAAAAAGCTAGATATTCTAAATGTTAGTCATTTGTAAATGTGCCTGCAGGAGGACTTAGTTGAGGCCTAACTGATTTTCATTCTGAGAGTCCGAAGAGCTTCTACGCCACAGTGACAAACATGCCATACATCAGAGTTGACGTACGCCTCAGACTATAATTTCTATCTAGTGGCACAATAACAACCAATAGGCTACACAGCACAGGGTTTTGGGTGCCGGCACAACACAAAGCAGTGCATTATGGTAATTTAGAAGGATAGTAATACAAGATATATATATATATTTTTAAAAGACATTTAGAAAGTTTGGCATAGTGCTTATTCCCCCTTGACCACAGTTTACTGCCGTTCCAGTTGTGAGTCTTTTGTGGTATGTCTCTCCCAGCTTTGAACATCTAGAGCACGTGTCAGCACCAGGTTGCCCACAAGGACCACATGTGGCACTCATGAACCTGTTCCACCCACCAGAAGTTTTATTTTATTATATTCCTTTAAAGTGTTTTTTTGATCACTCTTGCATTTCTATAGATTTAAAAAATGACAATGTGGAACGAACAATAAAAATGTGTTTATTTTACCTTAAAGTTAAATTGAACATGGACTCTCCTAGTTCAAAGGTCAGTACTGGTAGCCATTTATAAACACAATATCAATGAAATAGCTCTCAGTTTCAAAAAGGATGGTGGCCCTGGTCTAGAGACAGAAATTTATGACAATTCTTCCCTGGATATTAGCTCTAACTCAGTAAGACCTAATGGAGAGCTCCTGTGAAAATGTATTTCCTGATCTTGCCAGAACATACCAATTGGATTTAGGCCTGGACTTTGACTAGGCCATTCTAACACGTTTTGATGTAAATCATTCCATTGTAGCTTTATTTCTTTGTTTGTTTAGGATTGCAGTTCTTCTTGACAGTAAACCACCCTAGTTTCAAGTCTTTTGCAGCCAACAGCAGATTTTCTTCCAGGATTTCCTCAATCCATTTCCCCATCAGCTGAAGAAAAGCATTCCCACAGCATGACGCTGCCACCCTTACTTGGTGTGTTCAAGATAATGAGCGGGATGAGTTTTCTCTTGACACAAAGAGTGCACAACTTATTGCATTTGCCGTGTTGACAGACTCTTCCAGAGCTACTACGGACCTTTCTGCGGCTTCTCTGATAAAAGCGCAGCAAGCCCATCCAGTGACTTATACTGAACAGTCATGGTATGGTAGGTTTGCAGCTTTGTCTCTTTCATTTTCAGATGATGGATGGAACCGTGTTTTTGGGAGATGTTCAAAGCTTGGGATATTGACCTAATCCTGTTTTAAACTTCTCCACAACTACATCCTTGACTTGTCTGCTGTTTTCCTTGATTTTCATGATGATGTTTGTTCACCGATATGGTCTAACAAACCTCTGAGGCCTTCACAGAACAGCTGGATTTATACTGAGATAAATTACACACATGTGGATTCTGTTTAATGACTTGGTTGGTTGCACAGGAATTTATTTATGGGGTTTTAAAAGAGGCTGATTCCTAATGCATACCACCATTATTTTCATGAGAAATTCTTCCACTTCTCTATCATACACCAACCTCTGTTGGTCTCTAAAATCCCAATAGAATACTTTTATAAAAGAAATGAACTGAGACGTGAAACCTTGTATATCTGGAAGTATCAAATATCACTTTGCATGTCTTTACAGACACATTTGTGACACCACAATGCTCTAGTTCATAGGTTAATCATGTTCATGACATAACCAATAATTAGTCTTTAGTGGAAATGTTCACCTTAACTATAAAATTCATAAACTCTGTATTTTTTTTTATGTCCAAGACTTTCTAGGAAACAGGTTCAAGAGTCACTTATCTACTCTTTAACTACCAGCTCTGTGCTACTGGCATAAACAGTAAACCATTTTTAAATCAGCATCTGGGTTTAACTGATGGGAGGCTGCTGAACTGTAGTGAAGTGAGCCTCAAATCATACAATAGGAGGATAACAGGATAGAAAAGCATAAATAAAACTGGATAGTAGAAGGTGGTCAAGGGGAGGTATGTGTAACATAAACATGTTCATTACCAGGCAGGGAGGGGAGGGAGAAGAGGAAAGGAGAGAAAGAGTCTAGGAAACTAAGTGGAAATGGTTATTTGTGGATTCCACAAGGCCTTAACTAATTTCTACGATAGATGTAAAGCTCATTTTAGTGCGCTTCTAGCTGAGAAATGAATGATCACGCGTTGTGTATGCACAGTCGCTCCTCTTTACCTCTTTGTCGATCTTGAGAAGCTTCTTCACAGCCACCTCCTTCTCCTGGGATATCCAGTGGGCCCTGTAGACGCTCCCAAAGCTGCCTCCTCCACAATTCTCATAGAAAAGCAAATCCTCATGCTTTATCTGTACAAACGACGAGCCAGGGGACGACATGGCATACTGACTCACGGAAACTCAACCACACTCATGGACGCACGCAACACCAGTAGGGGGGGAATAGAAAAAAAAAAAGTGAAGATCGCTTTAAGTCCAACCTCTGTCTGCAACTGCAGACCAGTTACAGATCAGGATGGAAAGAGATAAAGTGAAGCAGAGAAGATTCCTCGGCAGGTCTGGAACGGGATGTTGTCAGTCAGTTGAGCGGAGAGTCAAGAAGAGCAAACCAGAAAGTGCTGGAAGGAGAGGGTGAAGTTTTCCTTCAGTGAGTCAGAGCAGGTCGACCGTCACGGCCAGATGAGGAGTTACATTGCCTGATAGTGGTGATCCGCTGGAACTACAGCGCTGAGTGTGCGGCTGTGTGCACACTCACACAAGCTTAGAGTGGACCTAGACGAGCAGGTTTGCACAAGAGCGGTGTGAGCAGACGCTGTTCAAATATGGTCACTGGCATCCCTGGCATTCTTTCTTCCTGGATAACGGTGGCTATATAAAGCTCTTCATATTCTCCAAACAGAAAGGAGAGCTTCAACCTATAGTGTGCTTGACATACTACATCAGTTAGTAACTAGCTACCCCGGCTGCCACAGATACCTCATTCTAACATTTATAGCTTGCTCTGCGGGCTAAAAACACACTCAGAGCACAGGAGCCCGGCTGGGATGGGTGTTACTCACCCCGACAGGAAGGACCCAGTGACACCATCAGCAGGGAAAGTCATGCTGACATCACTGTTTGGGGCCAAGTGGGAAATTACGACACCTCTCAGTTTCTTATAGTAAGTAAATACTTTACAGCACTGCACGGAGAAAAATAAAACGTAAGGTCTGCTGGAAACTCTGAGAAGCTGGAGTAAAAGCCCCATGCGCTATGCATTAACAACTTCTTGGACTTTCTTTCACGTCCCAAGACTGTCTGCTTTCTTGATGATTTTAAAACACCTGATGCATCTTTTAAATAGTGTCAAGTTACACTTACATCAGCAAAAGCAAAAAGCATATTTGCCATTAAAACTTAGGTTATTATCTTATTAAAAAAATTTACGTGTTCCTTATATTTCAAGCAAGCTGGACTGTTTTATAGGACAAAATATGAATTTAAACACTTGGTTTCTTTTTATTTAAAATAATCCATTATCACAGTAAGGTTCAGTGGGGACATACCATCAAGTCAAAATTCTGAGTATGACACTGCTTTTGTCACTGGAAAATAATTATCTCTTTTGGAAACACATTTAATGTGTAAAGCAACCATTAGCAAACAGTTATAGTTAAAAAGTTCAACATTTTGGATAAAATCGCACATCTGAGTTCTCTCTGATGACTTCTTGCTGTCTGGGTGACTTCAGAGTCCATTTTGCTGATTTACTTGATAATGTGACATGACTCCCAGATAGCCAAAACATCTGCTTTTGATTTGTTGATCAAGGCTGATGTGATTCATCCAGAAGGGATGTCCCGTTGGATTTTGGAAACACAGACTCTTAAAGTTTTTGCTGAACAAAGAAGCTGCACCCAGTCAAGCCAGTCAGGACTGACCACCCAGTGGACTGTGGTTGTGATAAGTTCTGCGAGACCTCATTGTGTATATTTGTGTCATCTCAGATAGGTGTCTCAGCCTTCAGAAGCTTTTTCCTAAGTGTGCATTCTTTAAATTAATAAACCAGTTCTGAATCTAAAGCAAATGACCTCAGGACATCCATCCTGTCTGAAGATGAGTAACCTGGGGTCCACCAAGTCAGCATTGACCTGTTTCATCTTTAAACCAAATTAGGTGGTTGAGAAAAAAGCTGCATATTTGTGAGGGTTCAGCTGATCTGCTGAACAGAAGTCAGACCCAGATGGAACTTTGCCCTCTTGTCCCGGGAGGATGCTGACGTGAATGTTGATACCATAGCACTCTGCAAACTTCTCCTATTCCCAGTCTTTCTCCATCTTCCAAACTCTTTTTTCCAAAACTCTTAGATCATAAGACTCTCAAAGTAAACTTACCTTTGGCATCTGAGACTTAAACAAACGATCAATTTTGGGGTCCCTAATAATTGTAATTCCTATCAAAAAGAGCTTCTATTCAATTCTTAGTCAATTATGTCCTTCAGTTCTGCAATTTCGCTAATTTACAGTAGTAGACATTGTCTTGTATTAGATGTGAGATCAGTTTAAAAGTTGAGAAACTCAGTTTATTTCTTTTCAATTAATAAATGTAATGTTTTAAGAGGTTGCAGATGTTAATTACTCAATTGAAATATATGATTTATTATTATTTTTAAAGTTATTTAATTGCTAGACTGTGAGACAAGCTTAAGGGAGCTACAGCTTCAACATCTCAGAAGTGTTTATCAAAATGGTTTGTAGGGATTTGTATTTTTGTCTCCCTTAGTCAGAGATCTTCAATTGGGTTAAATAATTTCCAAAATCCTCTTAGAGTGGGCATCCCTAACCATGGACAATCCTTGGTTAAGCAGTTTTAAACAACTCATCCTGATAAGCACCAACATTGAATGGTGAGTACATCTGCCCATGTTCTACTTCTCAATGGATTCTAAAGAAATTTGGATGTGTAGTTTTAGTTGACAAACACGAAGGAAATTACTACGTTTTTGAGGACAAAGACTATACTTTTGCTCAAAAGGAGCACCCAATACTCCAAACCAAACTTTTCTGTAAAATTAATTCAACTAAAAAAATAAACTGATACAGTGTGTCACCTATTCAACAGATCCTCAATGATTTTTTCATTACTTTTTTGCATAAAGCATTGTTTTATCAAGATTAAATCTACCACTCCACAAAAACCTGATCAATACTAATTTTTATGTCGCTTTGAGGTCTGCTCTATTCTTTCCGCTTTTTTTAAGCCATTGCGTAATAGTAAAAAATAAATAACAAAAAATAGCAGCAGTTGTTGTGATACTAGTAGTTTTGAATCCAGCAGAAAAATAATTAACTTTCAAGATTATCCCCATTTATGTATAAATGAACATGTACTTTACTGTTCTGAATTTTAGCAAATACACCCCCCCCCCCCCCCCCAAAAAAAAAAAAAAAAAAAAAGACTGTTGAGAGGTTTGGCAAACTGTAGGTAGAACAAATTATTACTATCAGCCCAAACCAGCACGTGATGTTCAGCACCCTTCAGCCAATGATGCCACTCTTCCACTGGCAACTCTATGGTAAAAAGGTCTGTCACTAACATCTTAGTTTCATTTGCAAGATAAAGATAACAAAAGAAAGAAAACATTAACTACAGCTTGGAAGATAGCAGTGGTGTTTGTAAGACCAAATGGCCTGACTAGATCTTCACAGGGACCAAGAGGTGTTCCGATAGCAGTTTCCCATTCATCTTCCTGGTGTGTACAGACAAGTGACTGATGAAAGATGGAAACTTTGTGGAGATCAAGTTTTGTGAAAACAGTCACACAACAAACAGGCTCAAAAGCGGGTGACATTGGGGGAAATGGATACGTTTCCTTTATCGCGATTTAATTGCTTTAATCATTCACCCAAGGGGGAATTTGCATTTCAGTACAGCCCATCAAGAAAGACAAACATGGGTAGACATCTGTTTAATAATCTGTAATCATTGCTGGGCCAAAGAGGTCCATCTTTTTTTCCAAGTGAGAGAGTGTAAATGATTCTCATCTGATCAGATACCTGTATAACCAGTAATGTGTTTGTAACATGTAAGACTATGAACTGGGTTGATGGTTTATTGATTTCCAGCAGGGGACAATAGCCCTTTGCTGGACTAGTGGAGCATAGACTTTGTCTATATTCTGTTGATGGCATCCCACAATCCCCTGTGCTGTCCTCATCACCATTCTAAATCCCTCCTCTCCTGTACTATGCAGCTCCCATACCACACTGTCCCGCTGAGACACTTAATGCTTTCTATTGTAGCTCTGCAAAAGTTTTTAACAGCTTAGTGGAGAGGCCAGTCCGTTTAAATTTCCAAACAAGAGCCATTCCATCTCCTTTGACAAGTCAAAGGAGATGTGCATGCCGAGAATCTTTATACTGCCCACCACCTCCACGTATATGCAGAGATGAGCCTGTTCAGTCTTCAAAGACCTCCTGTATTCCACTATGACCTCCTTGGTCTTGCTGGTATTCAGAACAAGGATAGAGCACCACTGTGTCAGATTGTGGACCTTCTCTCTGTAGTAGCTATTTTCATTGCTAGAAGTGATACCCACCACAGTGTTGTCATCCGCAAACTTCACAGCCATGTTTCTAGTGTGAATAGCAGAGCAGTCATGGGTAAAGAGGATGAAGAGAGCAGGGGGATGATGGAGGATTTCAGGCAGGCAGGGACCATGAAGAGCTGCAGGAAGAGGTTAAAGATGTCCAGAAAACCCCTGCTAGTTGGTCAACATATGATTTTAGCATCCCACTTGACTCCATGTCAACCAGCAGTCTTATTGATGCCAACCTTCTTCGAGGGTGAGGTCTCTTGGTGTAGCTGCAGGACAAGGGGCTGATGCTGCACCTCTGGCTGAGGAGGACAATCAGACGTTCTGCTGCTTGGAGAGTCAAATCGCACAAAGAAGCTGTTTAAGGTGTCGGGGAGAGTTGTGTCATTACTAAGCTGCTGGTTGCTGTGTTTATAGTCTGTGACAGTCCTGATGCCTCTCCACATGTTATGTGGGTTATTGTTCCTGAACTGGTTCTCTATGTGCTGCTTGTACCTCTGCTTTGCCTTCTGAATGCCCTTTTTCAACTCACTTCTAGCCCTGCTGTAGGCCATTATGTCTCCTGATCTCAATGCCGCATCCCAGGCCTTCTGCACTGTGCCGTCTATCCATGGTTTCAGGTTTGGAAAGATTCTGATTGTCTTTGTGGGTAGGACAGAATCAGTTTAGAAGTGTATATAGGACTACACAGATGATGTGCCATCCTCTAGATCAGCACCCTCTTTAAACACTTCCCAGTCTGTGGGTTTAAATCAGTCCTGTAAAGCTGACCAGGCCTCATCGGTCAAACCTCAATGGTTTTAATGATGGGTCGTTCTACAGATCAGCGGTTTGTAGGCAGGGGTCAGGTCCACAGAGATGTGGTCTGAAGATCCAATGTGAGAAGCTGCTGCAGCCTTATATTCTCCTGGGATGTTGCAGTAAACTTGGTCTAATATACTGTTGTCTCTCGTTGGAAACTTTATGAACTTGTGGAATTTGTGGAGCACAGCTTTTAGTTCACCATGATTAAAGTCTCCAGCTACGATCACAGCTGCCTCTGGATTTATGTTTATTTGGCTGCTGATAAAACAGTTTAGTTCTTCCAAGGCTAGTTCAGCATTAGCTTTATGCTGCATGTATGCTGTGGTAATAATAATTACTATTTTTAAATGGTCCGCACTTAACTGCCAGATCGGGGGAGCAGAAGGTCCCGATTGCTTTTGCAGCTGTGCAACAAGAGTTGTTTATGTACATTGGCAAACCTCCAATTTGCTCCTTTCTGCGGCTTCAGTCCAGTCGGCTCTAAACAAAGAGCAGCCTACCAGCTCCACAGTGGCATCGGGGACATACAGTAGTTGTACAGCCAAGTCTTCGTGAAGATCGCTACTCAGCTGTTAATCTTACGTGAGGTGGTCCTCACCCAGATATCATCCAGGTTGTTGACGATCGATCTAATGTAGGCTAGGAGGAGATTGGGCAAAGCTGGCCTGTGTGGATTAGCCTGTAGTCTGGTGCAGAGGCCGGCACAAATACAATATCTCTTTCTGCATGTCCACCTGCATGTGCGGGCAGAATGAAGTCCAGTTTAGGCAGTCGGTACAATCCACAAGCTTCGGGGTTTAACCCCAGTTCAACCAAGTGATGATGCGGTGATAACACACACACAAAAAAAAAAAAAAACACAAGGACCAACATAGAGCGGGAGGCCTTGGGTAGCTGGAGGCTTCTGCGCTGGCATCTTGGGTGTTAAGGATTTGTTATTATTTTCTTCCACTGATTCTCTTTCTGGTCTTGACGGGTTGTAGAGTCGACTTGTGGGAAGGAGGGCTCCAGGGAGAAGTTTTATGGTGCAATCATTTAGTCTGTGAGGTTGGCAAGGAAAGTGCTTTATGTTTGCTGGATTCTTGTTTGAGGTTGTACTATTCCTTTAGATCATGAGTGGAATCAATGGGTTCAGCCTCATTACTGTCAACTGGTGGGAGGAGACCTGGATTCAACTCTTGATTCAGGCCAGTTTAAATGTGGATTTTGTTGTTTTATCCAGCAATAATTAAAGGGGAGTTAGAAGTGGGAAATACAAAGAAAGAACCAAGTTCATAGTGGTTTCCTGAGAGGACTAATTCAAGTGGAATTGTCTGGTGGGTTAATTGTTGTCTAATGCTATGACCTTTATGGGAGATGAAAGAGGTATGGTTTCAATGTCATGCGGGGAGATTAAAAATTAATCAGTGATGTTTGTTCACAACAGAGATCTATCAAGGCACAGAGATTAAATGAATTTCAAAATCAGAGTTGCAGGGAGTGTTAGTCAAAGGTTTTCATCTGTAACAGGTTGGTCCATTAGTTTTGAAGTTGCTGATGGAGTCTCTGTTTTGGTCGCATGGGGCGGGAGACGAAGTGCCCAGGGGTGCCACAGTAGATGCATTCTTTGCCTTCAAATCTTCGCTATCATTCCTCAGAGGAAAGCCAGTCTGTATGGGCTGTGACTCCTACACAGCAGGCCTGAGGAGAGAGGTGAGGGTCTTCCAGAAGGATTAGGCAAAGAACGTTCATCCTATGACAATAACTTCCCTTTATTTCTCTCCATCAGACAGTTATCCAAGTGGATGGTCAATGCTCTTCTAAAGAGTGTGGATCATCTCTTAAGACTAATTAATCTGCGTTCATTAAGAGCGTGAAAAAAAATTGCACATTTAAGAGCACTGTGATTCTATCCTGAGGAGGCGGCAAACTTTGGTACTCAAAGCCAACAACCCCTTTCTAAATTCCCCATGGTTTTATTTTCCACCACTTTCTGGAAATTTCAGTGACATTGGAGTAAGCATCAAAAGTAATCCAAAATTCCTGGATGACGTTGAAGAGACTGCAGTCAAAACATGGAGAATTTCTGAACCTTGCTTCCACCACCCCTCAGTGCCTTTTCTGAGAATAACCCGATCAGGCAGGAGATTTTAGCAGCATCATAGGAAAATGAGTGAGGACAGCAATTCAAAACCAAAGTGCATTGCAGGAGATATCCTACACAGCAGCCTACCTCTCAGGTCGAAACACTGTAGAGTGGTTGAGCTGACATCATGAAAAACAGGAGGCAGATATACCTGGGAAGAGACTTTCTACTGGTGGAAGAAAAGAAGAAGGATGATCAGTTTGTATGTTTTGTCGCACTGAAAAGATTTGAATGAGGTGTTTATTGGTTTTATTTTGTTGTTCAATTGGGGATCTGAGAATGGCCTTGTGTGTACTGATTAAACTGGGTTTTTTTTTCGCCTGAGAGTTTCCACTAGGTCAGACTGGCCAGAGTGTTTTTTTTTTTTTTTATCCAGGCTTGGTGGGAAGCTTCTGACCAACATGCAGGAAGACAATATAATACAAATCTGACCGTTTCACTGGGGAGTTGCATATGTCTGATCCGGGACATGGGTTCCTTTATCATGGGAAGATGGATAGCTGTGATAGAAAAGGATGAGAAATAAGCTTAGTAAAACCTTGGGATGAACATTGTGTGACGATAAACAGAGAGCTGATCTTACTAGTTTGTAGACGATGCCTGAAGCAAGAGAGGAGTGAGCAGAGTTTGGGGGCATAATTAGGTGAGCATTTTTCCAATAAGGAGTAGATGGTGGAGCACTGGAGGGCAGACAGGTAAGGGTTCAGGTTCCAGAGTAGAGAGGACCCTTGAGGATTCCGGTCGTGGAAGAAGTAATCAGGGAGGTTATGGGGTGAGGAAGTTTCAGCCATGAATCCAGAAAGAGTCCCAGAGAGAAACATCCAGGGAAAGACTCGAGAGGCCACGTTAAAGCAGGTCTCAAACTCCAGTCCTCGAGGGCCAGCATCCTGCAGCTTGTACATGCGTCTCTGCTTCAACACACCTGACTCCAATAGGAGCTCATTTGCAGAGCTTGACTGCATGCTAGTGAGGTAGTTTAACCATTTGATTTAGGCGTGTAGGGGAGGCGACACCTCTAAAAGTTGCAGGACACATTCCATCGAGGATTTCAGATTGACACCACTGCCTTAGAGGAAGGCAAGAAGAGCCAGGTTAACATGAGCCGGAGAACACTTGAAAAACACCTTTGAGAATGATTCAGGGGGCTAGAAATAGTACGTAGGCTGACTCTCAGGCACTGAGTTACCCCCAGCCAGGCCAGCTCCTCCTAAAGTCCAGCTAATGAGCTTGATCAGAAACAGGTGTGCAGGAGCACACTGCTCAGCTCCGCCCTCCCGGGAAAACCTGCAGCAGCATAGGAGAAAGACACCACGCAACACTCCCAGATCCCTCACACAACCAGCTACACAATCCTGATGTCACACCTCTTGCAGGATAAAACACTGTGGAATGTATCATAAAGGTACAAACACTCATAAATTACCAATTTTTCTTTATTATTTACAAGGCAGACTACACATACAATACAGTTTCCAGGCAGCTTTTCGGGGAAGCCACTGAAGTTCTCAACACATCATCACAGCAAAAGATCCTGAGAACAAAGGAAAAAGTAATGCCACGCAGTCCAAATGTACACGTACAAAAAATAAAACCACACAGACTGAACACAACAGGGGTTCCCTTCAAAAGGTCAACTAAAAATCCATCCTCTGCAGATGTATCCAATTATAGATCCAATCAGGCAATTGTATTACCCAGTGATGCTATTTATTATCTCCTCGACAGAAAAAGCAATACTTTAGTGTACCTTTTAAACACTTTGGAGGCTTAGATCAAACTAATACTCTGTTAAGTAATTGCAATCATATCCTACAGATTTTAAATACATTGATTGGAATAATTTAGATTAATAAGCAAATATGTACTCTCAGATTTATGTATGTAATAGAATATACATATTTTTTAAAAACAAGTCTAAATCACTAACGTCGGAACTGGGAAGTTTGTTCAACAGGCAGGTACAGTCTTTCATTGTAAACTGAGCTTCCTCTGGAATAACACAACAGTACAGGACACTCTGATAGAAATCCACTGTATAGAACACAAAGCCAATGAAGTTCAGTCATGCAGGGTAATTGATTCACGTTCTATACACTACAGTTCTACCTAGCAGGTCCGCAAACGGTACGAACTGGTACGATATAAACTCGGCCAAGGATTCAAGACAGAGCGACGGGAGAGCAGCTGAAACAGCTTCCTTCAGTCCAACAGGAAGAGGCGTTTTACGGCACAGTAAAAGTCCTCGATCCTTGATAGTCTGTAATAGTTCTAAGAACCACTGCAGTGGTTTGCTACTAGAAGTCCACTTGCTGAGTCATGTCAAACAAGCTGATGCGTTTGTGTGTGCGGTTGGTCTTTTACGCTAACGTCACAGAGAAGGCGATGGTGGTAGAAGGTTGGCGGCTCATGTCCGCCGAGGCTCCAGCCTGTAGGAGAGCTGCGTTAGAGCCCTCTGGTTGTCGATCACGCAGAGTTTCCTAACGTAGCCCCGTACCTCCGCCTGATTCTTGTTTGGCTGGCAAATGTCGGGATCTGTAGCAGCACAGAGAAACACTTGGTACTAGAGCCTTGCAACATTTCTCACATTTTGTCACGCTACAACCACATACTTTAGTGTATTTCACCAGGATTATATGTGACAACTTAAAGCATGTGCAGCATGGACTTGCATTTCCCCTTTACTCTGATACCCCTCTAAAAAAAAAAAATCCAGTGCAACCCACTGCCTTCAGAAGTGACCTAATTCTTGTTTTGCACGTTAGCTACGTGAAAGAATGTGAAAAAGAAAGAAACATGTGAAAAAGAGTGCTGTTAGGTAATGAACAGACTTACTGAATGGCTGGCTTCGACAGTGCCTCACTTGTCGAATTGTGTTTGCTATAATACGCTGATGAAACAAAAATTCAAACATTGTCTTATATTATTATGGCAGAAAGAGGGGGGGTGGCGGTGTTAAGGCTAGAAAGCTATTTATGTGACCTATAAAATCACACAGAAACTCACCATTTTCTCAAAATTAACCATATTGTCAATAAATGTCTTGTTGCCCTCGTGTGTAAATGTCATATCTGTAAAGAAAGCAACAGAAATCAGTCGTTAATTAGTGCAAGTGATCAATTCAGAGAGCACTATGTACCATATTTGGGCCGAATGCAGGGAAAACTGGAGCTCTTTGAAGATGTTCTATATCTATAAGCTTCTCTTGTTTAGAGTATTAGCTGCATCTATGTTTGTCTGCATTAGTTTTATACCTACGGCGACACAGCGGCTGATATATTCTATCCTAAGACTACACTGAATCATACCTTTAAGGAGCAGCGGCATGAAGGGGATAATTGGGGGTTCCAGCTTAGTAACAGTAAGTCGGTAAGATCGGTGGTTTCTCGACGGGTCCTGTTATGAAACATAGCAAAGAGGTATGGTACCAAGAGGTTTAAATGCCAGTTCAACAAATAAAATTAAAAACATATTAAAATGTGTAAAGTATAGACAATGTGTATTAATCTTCCTTGGTTTTTAAGTCTCCATCGTGTCAGTTTCATTTATTGGCACCCCAGGTAAAGACATGTAAAAATGCCTTAAAACTAATTTTTATATTATTTTATAGCATAATCTCAAACTTAAAATTAATTTAAAAAAACAACCAATACAATTTAAGGACATTTACTTAAGGAATAATTGTTGTTAAACAAAATCAAAAGTGATGTAATAATAGAAAAGCACTTAGTTTTCTCCTTTAAAATATCACAACACTTGAAGCATTCAGACAGAGGGATATTTGACTGCTCTATTTGCTCCTTTTCTATAGATCATCCATAGTCCTCATGTTTTTTTTCTTCAGCTCAACCACCAGGTTTTCTATATAACTCAGGTGGGGTTTAGAAAGAACGTTTATTTATATAGCCCCATTCAAATATCAGGCCCCCGAAAGTGCTTTGCACAAAAGTCGGGACAAACATTTAAACGACAGAAACT
Organism: Fundulus heteroclitus; assembly: GCF_011125445.2. NCBI lineage: Eukaryota > Metazoa > Chordata > Actinopteri > Cyprinodontiformes > Fundulidae > Fundulus > Fundulus heteroclitus. Next base: position 410,294 of record NW_023396553.1, on the reverse strand, counting down.
TCATACTCTGAAAAACAAAACATACATTAAATGCAAATATAATCTTAAATGTCACACTTCAGTCGCCCATCGGCAACCAAACAAATCAAAAGCTGCAGTAAACAATAGTGTCTGCAGTCCTGACATTTCCTGAGGATCCAACAGTTTCTGCACATCTCAGGTTTGAAGGGAGTTTGTTCCAGAGGCGAGACGCTCTGAAACAAACATTGGAAATGTCTTTCCAGGGGTGCCACTGTCTGTTGTTGGGCCGCATCTTTCAGTGCAAACACCGGCTACATTGGGTTCTTCTCTTTTTTTTTACATAGTTAAGAAACAGTTAAAGTCTAAAATTATCTTTCATTTTTATCAAACATTGGGTTGAATTAGGATATCTCCTTGAATACTGCTACCTAAACATCACGTTACTTTTAAAGCTGCAGTATAATGCTGCTAATGATGCCCTTAGATAGATGTATAAGCATAGCTCACCATCATGCTCTCAAACTCAGCATAAAACTTCTTGAACTTGGTGGGGAGTTTCTGGAAGTAAAAAAAAAAAAAACACAATAGGATCTAAGTGACAAAAGACTTTTAGAGATTAGGTTTACTGTAGATTAACTAATGGATTAGTTGGTTTTGCTAAAAGCTTTACCTCCCATGTCTGGCTCAGCCTGCTGACAGCAGGGTTGCTCATCCCCATAATGATGGCAAAGAATGAATTGAGGTTCTTAAATTCTCGACAGCTACAGACAAAAAAAAGAAAAAAAGAAAAGAAAAGGGAATACATGTAATAAACCCAAACGTTTTGTCGGTGCTACCAACGTGTCTCAAGTGTGCTCATTTTACTGACTGTGCAGCTATCTTTATGAATTTCTTGAGGAGTTGCACTCTCTTGCTGAGCTGGGTGCAGAGGCAGACTTCAGTGACCACCCACAGCTGAACCTGGTTGAATCTCCTCAGGAACAAGTCCATGTTGGCCGTGGTTCTTCTAAAGCTGTGGCGTCCAAACGTGTGGTAGAGCAGCTCGTGCTGAGGGAAACCACACAGACACGCATTACAGTTGGAAACGCTGCCGTCGGTCCGCTTTGTGTCACAGAGAAAGATCAGCGTTTCATAACATAGCACCTCGTGGACACAGCTGAAGAGCTCCCAGTCGAACATGGTCATTTGATAAGCCAAGTCCTTGGAGCTCATCAGCTCAAAGGTCGACATGGAGCCGGCGGAGGGACCTTCCTGGTCTGGAAGAGGAGCCTGATACAAACAGGGAGACATTTACAGCTTCACAAATGGGCAGAGGTGAGACAAGAGAACAGCAGTCGCATTTCTCACGTACCAGACTGCTGAGCTGTTCTCGCGGACAGGCAAATAAGCGGCCATTGATGCTCAACGTTGAAAACACCGACACATCATTGGGCTTCAAGAGCTGCTTTTCTGCAACATACACGGGAAAATTACCGCTTGTATCAACACCGCTTGTAGTTTTTTTTTTGTTTTTTTTTTTTGCATTACAAAACTATTTAAAATCCTTTGTGTTCTATTTTCTTACCGCCAGCAGAGCTGAGATGGACCAGCACGAGCTCTTGAGTGGTCCCGAGTTTTTCTGAGACAGCGCTGATCACCTCCCTCCCAGTCGCTGCCACTGTGATCCTAATTGTAGTGTAGGTGTGGTCACTGCAGTAGACCTTCAAGAGGACTGACCACAAGTAAACAGATCATTAACATACCAATGGTGTTAGCTTCTGAACTACAATGTCATATGCGTTGAATTACGTCTGAAAGCAAACTTGAGGCAGAGTTTGCTTTTAAAACTTGTACATGTAAACAGAAAACCTGCAAGAGTTTTAATCATTTAGAGTGTTGACCAGCTTTTATTGCGACCACTGATGCAGATGTGTGAAAAGCCTTGAAATATATGCACCCCTTACTGACATAGCATAGTCTCACATTGAAAAATGGAGAAAAATACAACATTTTAGCATTCGAGAGCATTTAACGGAGGGAAAATTGTAAATAATTATGTAAGAAACAGTATAACAAAACCAAAGAGGGCACAGTTGTTAAGACACCCGCCGCAGAAATGGCCTTTTAGGATCACTGATCATTGATTTGGTATGAAGCGAGGAAGAATGTGTGAAGAAGCTCTTCATACCCAGCTGTTAAGCATGGTAAAGGATGAGTGATGATTTTTAGCCTGATTTTTGCCCAGATCTTCCCCTTCTGACAGGTGCATACTATTGCCGTGGCTCTCAAGAAAATCTTAATAGATATTCCTGTCATGTGTGTGTTAAAAAGGGATCTGGTCCGCTCAGTGGGACTTCAGGACAGCTCACCTCCATACCAGTGTAGTAAACACAGAGCGCCTCTTCTCTTTATGTTTTTTCTCTGTTAAAATTAGTCCCTAAACTATCAGCATAATTCTTCCTCGTCATCCATGTGTATTTAATCTGAACTCACGTTTGATATTGAGAGGTTTTCGCAAGATTTCCCATCTGACATCTGCATGATCCTGCATGAAATCTGTTCTTGTGTGCTGTGCTGTGCTCGCCGGACACCTGAACAAGCAAACCTGTTCTATCTAGAATTTTTCAGTGTTATGTCTCTCAGGCTTTTTTTTTTTTTGTCCGTCTACTTCAAAATCCTGCCGTGTGAACCAGCCTTTGCAGCAGGACCAGGACACTTGAAATAAAACTCAGGTGGAACATGCGAGCAAACTGTAAATAAGCCGTCAAACACAGGTGACCAAAACATAGAAATCCTGAACCAGACATAAGTCCTGCAGAAAACACGTGTGGTGTGAGCTGAAGACAGGAGAGCAGCAGAGAGAAGAAGCAGATCTCTAGATGGTCTGGAGAGGCTTTGCAAACTATAATGATCAAAGATCCCGATCTGTATGCCCCAGCCTCTGTGAAGCATTGAAGGCAAAGACCAAGGGCTGTCCCATTGGCAAAATGGGCCTGTAAAAAGCTACAAAAGAGAAATGCCATCATTGAGATTGTTCATTTCCTCTCCTTTATAGAAAGTATCAAAAGTAATGGTTGGATTTATAGAATTTTACGGTGTGAAGTCATGCTACCACACAAAAACAAATATTGAATTTGAATTTATTTTAAGGCATTTCAGACATCTTTATCATAATAAATGGGGCCTGCACTTTGTTTAAAAGATCCATAGTGCAGGGCTGTCCTGTTTGATCAGCGCTGTCCAGGCCTTATTTTGCGATGTCTTCCTCTGACTGCCTCACTTACATCTGAAGAAAACGGTCTCACTAAATATTTACTGGGTTTAAATTTTGACACATTTTTTGACCCAGCAAGTCTTGCAGCGATCCACTAAGCAGCTGTCAGTGTCCAGTGATCACATTCCTCCGGGCAGCTTACTGTCATCTTGATTCCTAATGGGTTGCTTCTTCTGCAGCCTTTCCTCCCCATTGCTGAACTGCCGAATCAGGGTTCTCTGTTGAATTATATGAGAGGATCCAGATGACTGTGAGGCAGCTGGCATAAGCATAGCACAAACAGTGAAGGGTAATTATAATCGCTGCTCCGTACAAACCTTTTTTGTTGACTTGACCTCTTCTGAACTAAAAGAAGAAAATCAATAAATATAACTTCAAATTGAAATAAATCACCATCCAATCCTGAAACAGAGAAGCTGATGCATACTGTAATTTCACCACTTTTTCAAGGTCAAGCACCAAGTCTTTGAGGCCTCTCAGTGTCCGAGAATCATTGGAGACACTTCCATACAGCTCCTTCAGAGACGCACAGGAAGAACATGTCAGACCATGCCGAGGTCCTGGTTGGTAAAAGTATTAAAGATCTTGCGCGTACTGACCTCCAGGAAAGAGATGGCAGCCGGCTCCTCCTGCAGCAGATAAGTGTGTGAGTTTGCCCAGCGCAGAGTCAGAATGAGGGCCCTCCTTTTGCTGTTGAGTGTGTACTCCAACCTCTCCTGTTCAGAGCCCGGCGGGGAGACCACGTGGTAGGTGCACGCAGGGTTTAAGGTGAACAACAAGGCTGCAGTGATACATGTCTGATGCTGCACGAACATAAACCATAACTCACCCCCAAATCTACTTTCTTTCTAATAAACTGTTAACATGGTTGTCTTATAGTGCTGTCTACAGGTCTTGGTCATTATTTTTGAGAAATTACAGCATATTTGTTGAAATCCTGCTTTTGTGTCTAAAACTGTCTGTGTGCCGCCATCCCATGGTTTGACGCGTGTTTTGCGTTGAATTTTGAATAAGTTGCTAATGGTTCAAAAGATAGTGATGTCACCCCGAAAACATTTAATTTGAGTCCAAAGGTGTGGTACATTCCTCCGTAGTGAGTTGGACCAGTTAGCTTTGCTGGACGACATTTATATAGTGTTTTTTTCTGTTGTTTGTTGGGATGGGGAGAAAGTGTAGTGGGTTGCCTTAGTTCTGGAGATTTGCACATTGACCCAGCCTTTCCCCCTCTGCCACTGCAGTGCCAGCTTCAGGCATCGCTGAGTCAGCGCCTTGAGCCAGCGGCTTAACGAACCACTGAGGCTCAGGCATGCTGGACTCCACTAAGCCTCCCTCAACCTATGGTGACGAGGGGAGTGAAAAATCCTCCACCTCATTGTACCGATCTGTGGCAAAAACCACCAGATGTCGGCCTTGTTCGTCCATGTTTCTACTTTCCCTCGTCCTGACCGTAGCCCCCAAGCCGCTTCCTCACCGCACATCCCCACACTTAGCTGTCTCTTCTGGAACTGCTCACTTTGGTGGCATTTTGCAAAATCTGTCTGGGGTCAAAGTTATACCTTTACTTCGGGGCGAGTTACCCTTTAAAGAGCTGACTCTGTCTAAAAGGTCAATGTTATATCTGATGCTTTAATCTGGATATATGAGTCATTAATCTAAGACCAGGATATCTTTTGGCAGCCCATTCAATGTGTTCTTAAGCTCAACTTGTATATTTATAAGTTATCATATTGCACTAATAAAAAGCAAGGTCAATAGAATATGAATTATTTGTATTCTATACAGAAATACCTGGACTTTCAATTTTTAAGATAAGTTAAAATGTCATACAGTTCAGAAAAACTGATCAACCGTTTACTACAGGATTATGGACAAGAGCACATTAAGGTAAATGTCAAAACCCGAGATAACGTCAGTAGAACTGTTAACGAACAAACTACTTAACGTGCATTACCTTTCAAGAACATGAATAACATTATGCAGGTAACACATCATAAGAGAGATATTGTATAAAAAAGGATATTGTGCCATAAGTAGAGGGCATAGCTGGCTGTTTGGCAGGAAGACACAATGCATGAGAACAAAATCATCCACTGCCGGGTCTAACGGGTGAAAAAAACAACAGAAAGCAGAGAGTCAGAGGAGGAGGAGGGGTGGGGAAGAGTTTACCCAGGGTTCAAAGAATAAAAAGTTTCAAAAGGCATTGATAATGGTACTAACTGGTAAAATCCCTCCCATTGAAAAAAATAAAGTGCCTTAACTGGCTAATTGTACGAAGATTTAAAAAACAAAATCACAATCCAGTAAAATGGTCATTCAACACACATTAAACATAATCATTTACATAAATTAAAAAAGTTAAAAAAATGCATTAGTTGTCGTTAGCTTTGGGTTTTGGTTTAGTTTTCCATTTTTTCTTCTTTTGTGTATTTTTTTTTCTGGGGTATCTATGTTTCTGATTTATAGTCAAATACGTCTGCTTCCTTTTTCCGACTGCTCTGACTGTAGATTAAACTTATCTCTGCAGGGTCAACTGTTTAATTTCAGTTTTACATTTTGTAATAACAAATACCAGGATCCTTTCAAGTCATCAAAAGTCCACAGACCCCCGCAGTTTACATTTATTTATCTACAGTTACCTGGTTCGTTGTGATGGATGTCCAGTCTCATAGTCTCCAGGAAGTGTTCAAGAATCTTCTCTGGTGTTCCTGATATCACAGTGTATCTAGAAGAAATTAAACCAAATGTTCTGCGTCAAAATGCTATCATGCTGTCCAATTCGACTGTAGTTGTAGCAACATAAACCAACAAATATGTTGTTTTGAAATTCAATCTTAAGACAATAAGTAAAATTAATAATTAAAAAAATTATTTAAAAAAAAACCACAATGATGGCTTTGAAAATGGAGATTTTTTATATATTGCAAGAAGCTTTAAGGGAAAAAATACTCAATGTACTTTGACAGACAAATGAATAAAGCTGGGTAGATATTGGAGGTAATGATCCACAAGCCCCAATTAAGTTAAAATAAATAAATAAATAAAATAAAAAATAGATGAGCAAGTCAGAAACATATCTAAATGTAATCACTCAAAGAAAAGAGTGACTACTCTTTAGGCAAATTTAGAAAATTTATTTTTAAATGTAAAGTCATAAATCACTTCTTCTGTGAGCCTTTATCTTCTCAATTTGGACAATTTGGTTTTAATTCTTGCCTCTAGAGCTGAAACTGGGGTCTTTGAATGTATTCTTGGCTTGCGTCTGACTTATCTAAGTAAACATTTACTCTATGCTGAAAATAATTTTTAAACACACAATGATCAACCGGGGAGTAGACAGGATTGGGGTGCTCTAATGTCATCCTCTAAATATAGTTGAGACTATCATGGGTATTATATTTGGATCTACACAACCAAACGTATCACTTACTTGATGCTTCCCAACGTGGACGACCTGGGACTTTTTTCTAAAACCAGCACAGCTTGTTCATGCTCTTTCAAACGCACTGTGTTGGCTTCCACATCCTGAAACATTTTCAGAACAATATCGGGGTAAATATATATATAATGTGGATGGCAGTACATCTAACCTGACACAGGAGGGAGACACATTCAAAGCAAAACCTGTTCATTTTAACTAAAGGTCCTAACAATGCTTTAAAACAGGGAGCTGACTGTTTTTGGGGTGGGTCTGTAAAAAAAACCAAAAAGTCCAACCCTGAGTATCCTGTTGAAGTCCTCCTTATCCACACGGAGGAAGTGGCAGTTGTCCTCTCGCAGGACGATGGAGGCAGCACGAGGTGAGTCTGTAACCAGGGCTAGCTTGCCAAAGTCATCGCCCTCATGGAGGGTGCACACCACCCCCTAAAGCGGACATAAAATGAACATACAGAGACGCTCACAGTCAGACACAAATTAGCTCCGACACGAAGACGGTCTGAAAGTCATCCAAGGCCCAGGAGAAACACCAGACAGGAGCACAAACAGAGCAAGGATGAATCATCACAGTCTCTCTGTTCATCTGCAAAGAGCCAAATTGTGAATGCAAATGTACGATCACAACGTGTGTGCAACGCAGTTGTTTGCACACAAGTTGTGCGGTGGGACTTTCGTCCATCCATGCAATCCATCAAGCCGGTTAGTCATTGCGATGAGTCAAGCTGAGTCTTTGCCAAACTCCGTGGCTGGTGTTTCCCGTCCCCACAGGACACCGGCGGCCGCACGCTCCATTCAGACACGATGGCTTCCACAATCTCATCCATTACATACAGATGAAATGCTTTCACGTCAAGTGGAAAACCTTAAAAAGGCTCACGTGTCAAAACAACACGGCGACGTCCAGTTAGCGGGTAGACGCGTCAAGACACGCATACGCACCTTGCCATAGATGACCACATTTACAGAGCCCTTCTGGATGATGTACCATGATGTACCCTCCTCTCCTTGGTTGAACACTGGAAAATAAAGAAATATCACCTATCTTCACCGCTCCATGGGGCGAGTGGTGGTGTACAACATGCATACATTCCCAATTAAATGCGTAAAGCACACAGTTTGTAGTTGATGAGAAAAGGGGTATGGATACTTTTCCAAGGCAACGTCCATCCTAACCAGATGTTTTCAAACTGTCACCTCAAATCTTAATAAACCTAACTGATCTTATTCCAAATTAGTGCCGCGCACACTGACAAAAATAGTTTGTTTCACCTCGGCAATGAAACATTACCATTCATAAAAACAGATTTTTAAATTGGGTTAGAACATTAAAATCTTAACTCTGCACTTTAATGAACCAGCCAGATATCTAATCCATGGCTGGAAATAAAATGCCGCTGGTACCATGGCCACAAATCCTCTTATTTCCATCACTTTATACCCCTTCATTATTTCCACTATCTATCTATCTAAAGTAATTATTATTTAAAACTAAAGAGGTGGTAAAATCAAATGCCTGTGCAAAAAAATCTGTGCAACATATTCACAATTCATGTTAGTAGCATAAAACTTACACACAGTTCCAGCCTTTGCGTGTGATTCAAAAATCACAACGCTCGCCAGTTCCCTCTTCACCTGCAGACAAAAAAAATAGACAAAACAAAATTCAGCTCCACGCCATCTCTGTGCTGACTTAGAAATGAACCCTTCCTTACGTGGATAAGGCTCGGGGCCAAGCTCTTCTGGCACCCACCGTTGATGCCATGCTCTAGACGTTTATGACACTAAAAGAAGAGAAGACGTTGACTCACAGTGTTGGAGAGGTGAGATAAGGCCTTGATGTGAAGCAGCTCATCATAGATGATCTCTAGGTCATCGGCTGTCCTCTGCCCAGGCCTACAGACACACAGAGGTCAGTAGGAAAAAAGAAAAACTCAACAGGAAGATTTTCTGCATACTGTATATTGTATGTTTGGCAAAGTTAAACCAGTGCGACCAGTGCAAGTTTGGAGATTATCTCTAAAGGTTTTGGAGCATTTAAAAAAGCCTAACAGCTTAAATTTTCACGTAGAATAGTAAGTAATGCGGAAGGTCTCTTACGGTTTCCTTAGGATCATGCGCAGCAGTGCATCCGGGCCGATCTGGGCGAGAAAAAGGATGGTCTCCGGCAGCTCTTCCTCACTCTCTCGCTTCTCTTCCTCGCTAGGTAACGGCGTGTCCTCCTCCTCATCATCAAGAAAGCGATAGAAGAGGTACTTATCATGGAAGCCCAGATCCTGGTCCACTGAGGAGTACACACACGTGCACAGTTTGATGCACAACGCACGGGCCTTGTAGTGCCATTTTTTTAAAACTCACAACACTTTTTGAGGTATTTTTTTTTTCAAGGTAATACATTTGGGAGCAACATTTTATTTTCAAAGGGTGAAGGGTGTAGACGTGCAATAAATGTTCTGAGCCAGGAGTTGAGCCTAAAGCAGCCGCCAGTACTTGGCACAGATGTTCTGCCCTCTGAGCCACATGGCGCCCCAAACTATCCGATTTCTATATCAGTACCTGCAGTTGTAATCACATTTTACACCAGCTGATAATTGCAAGGGTTAAATACAACGGCACGGGGATTTTAATGTTGACTTTACAAAAAAAAAATGTTTATGAAAAGGATTTTCACTTTTGTTTCTGGAACATTGCAACATGCTGCCAGAAGACAAAATAAAATGGGCAGCAGTGGGATTTGATCTTTTTTTTATTTGGTCAGTTCTTGTAGAAAGATATTTTATTCTAAATATCTTGTCTTTCTTAAAAAGATATTAAATCTTGGATAACATCTATGTACAATAAAAATACATAATTTCCACATACGTAGCTTATCTGGGCGGTATATTTAAACATGATGAAGTGAGCTCAAGTTACCATGATTAAGCACTCCTTCCTCCAGCAGCGCCTGCCACATCCCGACAGCATGGGAGCGTGTGAGCACACAGGCACTCTGCATCACCAGCCAGTCCACCAGCTCTGTCCCTACGCAGCATTGTCTGAAACGCACGCGTCCACACATGGCTCAAACACTGAATATTGACAACTGAAATCGAAGCTTCGCACCCAATGGCGCGCAGACACATGCGCACACCTGTATGTTTTGAGGTGATATTTCCTGTCACGGATCATGTGCGGCGCTCTGGACAGGATGGCATTACGGAGAACCTTTCCTGCTCTCTGCAGCTTCTCCGAGGGAACCTGCAGAACAACCAAAACAACCCTGGGAATGTTATCGGGTTGATCATAGAAGCCTATAGCCCACATTTCCATTCGTACTGCTAACCAGACGGGTGTAATTGCAGTTAAACGTAAATAGATTTGGCGAGTTTGAAGTGCGCCAATGATTTCCCAGCAGATTGTTAACAGGAGTAATACACTGTATCCTATACACTATGGAACCAGAGACATCTTTTAACATGAAACACGAGAGAGCTGCATACACACAGACACGCAGGCGCACACACAAAGAGTTGCTGCTGAAAACAACAAAGGAAGGCATGTTAAATTGGGCAGATGGGATCTTTCTTCGATGTGCATGCATTAGCTAGCATTAGCATATCCACAGAACATCAAAACTATGAGTCATCGGTGGGGAAAATCTATTTTAGCATTCTGGTTCATTCAAAGCGACATAAAAGTTTGCGTCGGATGAAAAAAAAAACACACACAGCTGGATTGTAGGATTCTGGGAGCAAATTCACTCAGATGTAAGAAGAACTTTTTAACCCTTTTACTTAAAGCATCCACAATAATGATCTGCTTAACGACACGTAAAAGGATAAAAGTAAGAGATCTGTATTACTCAGGGTTGTGTCATACAAATACTGAAGCAAACACGTATCCAAGGCAAAACAAGAGTGTAGTTTTCTTTCTTTTCCAGTTATCTTACAAACTCAGGGCAAAGCTTTGGGCCCGACTGAGATTTACTGGAATTATTTACCTTGCTGTGAGCCTTGTTTCCAGAGTCTGAGTTCATGTTGTCTTTGTCTGTCAGTCCTGAGGAGAAACATTGGCATCAGAGTTTTCGATTTCAGAAAAGCCTATAAAAGCAAAACCCGTCCTTTGTAGTGTCAGTAATCTGTTTTAACTGCTAGACACAGCTGCTGTAGATAAGACATTCAGTCTCTCAAGAATAAGGCATCATTCACAGCGTTTCTGGAGCACTCTCCGATCTCACATATGCGTTTTCATGTCCTCTCTGTGCAATTTTACGTCTTCTTACTGTCGTTGTTTGATCCACTCTCCATGGCTCCATAGGGTGGGGCCAACAGTCCGGCCAGGCTCTGACGGTACTTCTGTAGGGACACACACATCCGACCAGCACACCATTTAAAATGCCGATCAGAGGTTTACATACACTCACCAGCATGAATGTAGGACTAATTTGGGAATTTCAATTATGGATTTAAAGTGCTATATTTAGGTCGGTATGATAAGATGACTTAAAACAGTTTTAAAAGCAAGAACCTTTCCCACAAACTGGTTTCTTGACTTTCTCTCAGTTATGCAGGGTCCAAATTATGCATAACCACATGCTGTTCGTTGCTATCGAAAACGGTAGAGTACATTTAATTCCTGTTTCCTGGCACAGAACCCTCTGTTAAGCATAAATCATAAATGTTCATAAGGCTTTGGTTCAGGCCCAAAGCATGAAGAACCTTCATGTTTGCCTGTTGTACCTCTAACCTGATTTCACGTGCTCTTGAGATCATTTTCCTTTTTGAACATTCAACCGAATCCAAGTTTCAACCAATTAACTCTAAAAGTTAAGTTGATTTTTTTTTCTTCCACTTTGTGCAACACAACACTGGTAATTAATAATATCCTCAAAGTGATGCTCTAGACCCCATGCTTGACAGTTGTTATCAACTTCTTAGGTTTGAAAGCTTCACCTTGATTTTTCTTGAACATATGTCTTGCCATCGTGGTCAATTAATAGTGGTTTCTGGTTTCTTAGACATTGTTATCAATTTATTTTCGTCTGAGGTAACAGTTCGGCTCAGTAGAGTAAGACACTAACACAGCTCAGTGGTCCAACTGGACAATGATCCCAAAGGCACATCAAAACTACTTCTGAAATGGACAACCCAGGATAATATTGACCTTCTTGAATGGTTCTGACCTCAATTCCATTGAAAGGTTTTTGGGCTATGCTTAAAAGCCGTGTCTGCGCTAGGAAAGAAACCAATTTAAGTGAGTTTCACTTTTTAATCAAAAAGAGTGATCAAATATTCAGCGAGCATGAATCTAAAAACTTAATGAAGTGTTTTTAAAAGGTATTCATTCTCCTTGACATTTTTTATGTAATGTTGCCTCACAGCCTGGCATTAAAATAGATTGTTTGAGAGTTTGCGCCATTTAATTTACAGAACACTTTTTTATTCCTGAAGCAAACCACTAATAGGACAAAACAAGAGAAAAATTATTGCGTAAATGTCATCTTTCTGCTTTTATGGCTCCTAAAATGTGCGGTGCAAAAGTCAAGAATGTTTTTTATTCCAACAAAACATAAAGTTATCACAAGATTATGCTCAATTATGCATCAAAATATGTGTTGTTGTAATTTTTATTGTACACAAAAATGTGTGGCAGTAAAGTAAATATTTGTCACACATGTGGTGGCCCTAAGCTTTGCTACATTTCATGAGTAGGGGATGTTTCAAATTCGGCTGATTAATGTCCAGAGCCAATCGAGGGAAAATTGACCACCTCTGGGCGATTGATCGGCACATCCCCAGAAATAACCAAATCAGAAAGCAGACCAAAAAAAAGGGAGTTCTAGGAGTAGGAAAGTGTGTGAGTGTTTTTTAACATATCTTTTTTATTGTTATTTAACAAGCATGTTGACATTTTTTGGTTGACTTCTTAAACAAACTTGGGAATTAGAGTAATATAGGGTTCAAACAACACAAAATCCCATTAATGGCATGTCTCGCCCGAAAGCGTACAATGTTAGTTGAACACACAACCTTAAGAGCCTTTAAAAACAAAGCCTTTTGTACAACTAAGATCATTTATATGCAGAACATCTAACATTATATAATACACACAAACACGCACAGAGCAGCTGCACTTAAAGCAGGGTTACTAAGCGAGTGGAGATGCTGTTCTTACAACTCTTAACGTTAAATTATGATTGATTTTTTGTTGTTGTTGAATTTTTTTTTTTCTGTAGCAGAGACTTTAAATGTACGAGTGCTTCACTGGGTGGTCATTATCTAGCAACACATGCTTTGTGAGGGCGGCCACAAAAACCCATACTGACAGGGACAGAAACAGAGAGCATCTGTTTGACCTAAGGACACAAATCCTCCCCTGTCCACACATCTTGTTTGTTTGTTTTTGTTTTTTTAAATAGATGAAGCTACATCGCAGAAAAGAACAGCGAAATACACTAACATCCCAATGAGGAACATGAGAAGTAATAAAAACAGAAACAGTATCAGTTTCATTTACAAGCAACTGGTAAAAAGACAGTTTTTTTTTCCCCAAAAGTGTTATTGCCAAAAGTCAGACTCACCTGAGGTAACACTCAGCAGACTAAAGCTGACGGGACTGAAATCCCGGCGAGCTGCCCTCTGCTCCTTTACAATTCACACACACACCACCGGATAGCATCCTGCCCAAAACAAGCTGCTCTCGTCCTTTCTTTCTGCTTCCCTCTTCCTCTCTTCCCCTCGCACACAGTTGCCCCAGTGTCTGTCTCTGTCTCTCGCTCGCCCTCCCTCGCTGCAATCGAGCCAAGAGCCAGAGCACTTTCTCCTGCAGGTTACCAGGGTGATCTGAGTGTCTGTATTACACAGCTACTCCAGTGGAGGAGTAGGTGGGGGGGGAAAAAAGCAGCTGAGCAGAGACAGGAGTAGTAAAGGGTGAGGCTGGAACAGCAGGGCAGAAGGACCAGAACAGAGATTATAAAATAGCTCAATGGAAGCGAAGGGAAGTGGGCATAGGAGTCAAAAAGAGACATGGGCAGGGGGAAAGCGCCAGGCAATCATCAGTAGCAATCGCTAGATGTGTCGGGGGAGATATTAATTCCAGTTTCACTTGCTACTGGAACTATGAAGCACCGCTTCCCTTTCTTTCATCCTTCCATCAAACACAGGGTTGCATTCATCTTTTAGCTTTCTAGTCCTCCAGACGCACATGATGCACGTGCGCGCAAATTAGCCGGCGCGCGGCGGCACACAAACGAAACTCCGAGCGCCTCTTACTACGAGCTGGATTAGACTGAAAAAAGAACAACCTCGGGCTACGTGTTCTGTTTTGTGTCCTCTGTCCTAAAATAGACAGCTGATAGGGAGCCAGAGTGCACTTAGTAGACAAGCAAATACACAACAAGCCCAAAAAGACAGCACATGCGCTTTAATTACCAATTATCGTCTTATCTCGCTCTAACGTCTCCCTGCGGCATTAAATGGAGATGCTACGTTTCAGCGAATCTCATTTTTATTCATGCTGTTATACAACTGGGGAGGTTGGGGGTGGGTTTTGGTGGGTTTTTTTGTGATTGAGATTGATGTGTCTTGAGCTGCAACTGAGAGCAGCAATGCTAATAAAAAAAACACACACACACTGGTCTTTACGGAAATAATTTAGACACAAAGATTAAAGAAATTGTCAACCCATGAATAGCAAATGGTAAATCTGGCTAGAAAAAAATACTTGTGTGTCTACTATTATATACTTGTGTGTCCCAAAATCTTTCTTGGGGGAAATGGTTAGCAACACAAACAACTAAACATTTCATATGCAATATTAAAACAACTAAAAAGATAGTTTCTATTTTGAACTTATGCATCGGCTATTCAAACATCACTGTAAACCAAACATATCCACAATGCAGTACCAGGCAAACATAGTCATACCCTTTTGTCACATTACAAATACAGACTTCAGTGTATTTTATTATCAGGGTATTGTATATTTTGTTATTTCCTTTATCGTCAAAAGAAATTTATAATTATGAAGTGGAAAGAAGATGATATGTTGTGTGGAAATAAAATTACAAACCTGAAAAGTGTTGTGTTTGTACATATATGTGTTTGTACACACACATTCTGCGGGTTTTAATGCAAACCCGCAGAACAAATAAACAGATATTATTAATGACTAATCAGATTTTTTTAAATAAAAACATAAACCAAATGCATTGTGAGACATGCAGGTGAAAAAACTCAACTAGCAATATTCAGATCTTAATAATCAAATTACAAAACTGTTTCAGAGTGCAGATATGTTTCAGTACATGCATCAAATACTGAAAATCAAGTTTTCACTAGTGGTTACAAAATGCCTGAGCGTTCATGTACTGCCTGATAGGCCTCATATATTGTCTGTCTTATTGAATTTCAAAGCCTACCCTTAACATTGTTATTGTCATTTTATGTTCCTTGATAAAATGTTGAATCTGTTTTTGTACCTGGCACTAGGCATCTCTCTGTCAACTTAAGCTTTTTGCTATTTTTGATAACAAAATAGATCAAGTTCAGAATGGATGGACAAGAATTGTTAACAGCAACTTTTAAATCTTTCCACAGGTTCCTAATTGCACTTACGGCAGCACTTTGATGAGGCAATTCTAAGAAATTCAGTCACTCAAGCTGTGGATCTCTGTAGCTCCTCCAGAGTTACCACGGGTGTCTTCGCTGCTTCTCAAACTCATGATTGCCCAACCAGTCGGATTAGGTTTGCATTAGAGCCTTATTTTTTCACGCTTCAGATGATGGATTAAATGATGCTCTATGATCTGTCCAAGGCTTTGGATATTGTTTTCTAACCTAACCCTGCTTTAAATTTCCCTGTGACCTGACCCAGTTGTGTTCCTTGGCCTTCATGATGCTGCTTTTCCTAATTTTCTCTAATAAATCTCTGAGGCCTACACAGAACAGCTGGATTTATATTGAAAATAAATATCCAACAGTTTTGTGAGTTTTGAAGGGTAATCGAGTGAACTGCATTCTTATTTATGGGTACCTTAGTTAAGGGTGTTTAAATTCAAAAACATGCCAAACTTTTCAGATTTATATTTCTAAAAACCTTTGAAAACCTTGTATTATTTTCCCTAAACTTCACAATTAAGTTTGTCATTTTAGCCTGACATAATGTGGAAACTTTAAAAGGGTATGAATACCTTTGCAAGGTACTTATTATGAAGTATGCAGTAGTAACACACAAAAGTGTCCTTTGAAATAAACTAAAAACCACTCAAGTGTAGCTCCAAATATCAAGTGATCCACAGCAAAACTGCCTTATGCAATAGGGAGCAACATCAGGGAGCCATTCACTACACGGTCTTTAACATGACTCAATAGGTAAGAGCCTTGAGAGAAACATTAACAGCACTGGTTGTACGTGATTTTAATAATGAGGGTGGTCATTTTAACCTCCAATATGTGAGTCATTTTCAAAGACACACGGGACACTAAAGTATTTTATGTACTACACAGCAAATTCAGTGCATGCAAAGGTAAACAAAAATAGAAAAGAAAAAACTAAAAACCGTCAAAAAAGAGAGAGAAGAAAAGCAACGTATTAATGACAGAAAATCTAAAATGTAGCTCCATAGAAATTGGAAACTTTTGGGTTTATTGGCACATGAGTTATTGTTTTTACCACAGGAGTTTTTAGCAAACAGCAGGTCAGACCAGAGTAGGTACAGGCTGATGACAGCTATAGAGAAGTGATCCGCCTCTCTGCCAGGACTTCCCTGGAGTAGGACTCAGTGAATTGAGTCAGTAACCTCAACTAGGGAGGCCCACAAAGAGGCAGCTACTACAAAGCCAACTCTACAAGTGCAATCCAGTATAACGAGCATTCTGTTTAGCTTCTTTTTTGTTTGTTTCCAACCTCAAACAACCATCCTCTCCTTGTATTCTCGTATTTCAGAAACCTTATTTAAGAAGGAGACAGATGTTAGCAATTTTAGCCACATTACCAGAACACATTGCCTTATAGGATCTTTGTACATTGCAGCGTTTCTAAATATGCACGCTTTTTATGAATGAAATGAAACACAGAGCATAAAAGATGGTGCCTTTATAGTACAGCGTATTACTGCAGTTAGAAGAGTTAATTTCAACTCCCTACATTGCATTGTGAATTATTATTCTCTTTAAAGATGCAGCTCAGAGAGCAGTTTTAAAAGCTTTCCTCACTGGAGAGCTGTTTACTTTCTTTGGAGTAAAATACAGCCATCTTAACCCCATATTTACACTTCATTTCAGCAGGCTGTTTACACTCATCATCAGCATGATAGTACTTTAGAGTTTTTAAAGATTTACTCAGACTGATCTGAAACTTGGACTCACTAATAAGCTTCCAACAAAAGTCTTGTAAATTATTTGACCTCTCCCTGTCAGAAGTGGTACAACTCAGTCAGTGTTTGTTTTTTTCTATTTTTGCAATGGTCTATAAATTTTAAGCATAGTCCAAAAATGGCTGATAAGGCAAGATGACGCACTCTATGTGTCTGAATTTCAACCGCATAGCTGATGGTTTTAAGTGAAGTTGAAGAAATCAGAGGTAGTTCTCTGTCTTTATTATTGAATCTGCTTTGCACAAAAATATTCTTACCGCCATCACCCTCAGCATAATGCAGCCACCGACATGCTTTTGGTCTATATGCGTCTAAATAATACTTTTGTCAGTACTGACATTGCAACTGCAACCGAGTCAAGATCAAATTTGTTATAGGCTTGAGTCCTGGTGGTCCTAAAGGCTGGTACACATGGAAAGTTTTTAAAATTGTCGGCCGATTTTGAAAGCCTGGGAGACACATAAGGATACAAAGAATTGTAGATAAAACAGGTTTTCTCGTACAGTGGATGGTGTTCAGTCAGACAGCAAGCAGCAAGGTTCGGTGAACCAGCCTTAACCAATTTCTTTTCATCTCAGGGTCAGATGTTTGAAACTTGAACACAGCTGGAGGTTCCAACAGGGTGATATTCCAAAAAACATGGATAAAGCAAGATAATGTTAACTTTCTAGAACAGTTTCCCCCAAATTAGCAAAACCTAGCCACGAAGACGTATGTTTGAAAATCAATCCACTGTGCGAAAATAACGATTCAAATACATTATCAGAAGCCTAAACTTTATGCATACGATGTCATTAATGCACATGTTGACTGCATGTAAAGTTCAGACCAGACCTGCAAACTGTAAACATAGATAACTGTCATTTTCATCACAGAAATTAAGAGATATGTTTACTAATGTTTTCCATCCTGTATAACAGTAGGACAGTGGGACTCATTCTTGAAAACAGGAACTTAAATAACATTTTTTTTCTCTCGCTAACCTGTCTAACTTAATATATCCTACAATCTGAGCTATTAATAAAGGGAACCGTCTACTTCCATTTGTCTTCAAAGCATGGAGAAAACCCTCGGGATGTTGCTCACTCTATTTTTTCTTCTTCCCAGTGTAGCTGGGGAGAGTTTAAGTTTCGGGGATCAACAATGACAAGGAACGTGTGACTTTGTTAAACGATGTAAAAGGTTACATTAAAAATAAATTTACATCAGTTGTGATAAAGAACCAACTCAGACAAGTGCAGTACATATAAGCCTTTCTCTGTCTCTGTTCTACTGTTGTGTTGCCTTAGGTGTTCAACTACCAACTGCCACAGCGGGGCCACAAAAGTGGACAGCCCTCTAGTGGTCAAGGGGACAATTGCTACAGAAGGCTGTCAAAAGTGCAGAATCTAAAACGCCAAATCTTGTTTTAGAAGCTTAAATTTCCATATTTAGATTGGATGGTTGTATTTTAAAATGTGTTGACTGCTGTGTCTCACCTCCCAGAGGGTCTTGAATTCCCTCTGTTCGATTCGGAGTAGCTCACTGGTCTCTCTGCTGACGATGGTAGCGTGGCGAGGTGTGTTGTCCAGGATGGACTCCCCGAAGGCCGTCCCAATCCCCAGGGTGCAGATTGTGACTGCATCCTGAGCATTCACCACAGACAAGAAGCAATTTGTGTAAGGTTAAGTATATAAATAAATGTCCTGGGAAGAACACAGCAATAAAAAAGAAAGCAGATATGCATTTTATCACCTTACAGCCATAAACTTTAATGTCTGTTACTTGGATTTTATGTCACACCAACACAATGTAGCATAATTAGGAGGTAGTTTTCCAAAAAAAATGCAGAATATGCAGAAGGAAAATGGGTTTCATCCTTCATGTCTCTGTGCCACCTCTCAATTAAACTGGGTGCGAGCGACTAATTGCCTTCCGACGTTTGTTGGGTTATAAGACAAACTTCCAGGCCTTTTAAACCTCACAGAAGAATGTTCAATCCATCAGTCCAAAATGCAAAAAGAATGGCACCACCTATCTAACCAAACCAGCCAAAATGAGCATGTTAACCTAAACTGGCAGGCAGGACACGGAGAGCCAGCAGCCAGCCATGATAACTCTGCAGGAGCTGCTGAGATCTACAGCTCAGGTGGAAACCTTTGATTAAAGGCAGCTATTACGTCTTTGTCTTTGTTCAACCTGACAAGGTGTTTGCATTTAAAAGGTTTATTAATAAAATAGGCTGGAGCTGGTGCAGGTGGTGAGCAGATCAAAGTGGAGCAAATAGCAGGCTGCTCACAGCAGGGGACGACAGGCAAAAACAGGCTAAGGCTTGAGACAGGTCTGAAAGGCAGGCTTAATACCCGAAGGGCAGACGGACACATTATAAGGGCTCGGTAAGCGTTGTGGTCATGAAACAGTCCAGTGATGTCCAGAGAAGAGAAAGACGATGAGGTAACCAACAGGGGCAAGGCGAGACGAGAAATCCAGAGAGAAGAAACGTGGCCAAAAACATGGTAAGATAGGCAAGGAATATTGGACATCGACTCACAAAATGGCTTTCAACAGTCTGGCTGCATGACCCCTCATTCACACATACTCCATTATATGTGCATTCTACGTTACATCACAAATATAAGCTATTCTAGTCAATAGGGCATTTACCACAGGCATGCTACAGTATGACAGAGAACCCTCCTCCATCATCAGTCAGAATTGAATTCAATTCAATTGTATTTATATAGCGCCAATTCATGATACATGTCATCTCAAGGCATTTTCCAAAGTCAAATTTAATCAAATCATAAAGATTGGTCAAAAGGTTTCCTATCTAAGGAAACCCAGTTGATTATATCAAGTCTTGACAGACAGCATTCACTCCTCCTGAAAGAGCATATAGCCACAGTGGACAGTCGTCTGCATTGTCCATGGCTTTGCAGCAATCCCTCATACTGAGCAAGCATGAAGCAACAGTGGAGAGGAAAACTCCCCTTTAAAAGGGAGAAAACCTCCAGCAGAACCAGACTCAGTGTGAACGGTTACCTGCCTTTACCAACTGGGGGTTAGAGAAGACAGAGCAGAGACACAAAAAGCACAGAAGCACAGATTGATCCAGAAATCCTTTCTGTGTTACATGGTAATAGCAGGTGATCTGTCTCCCTTAGATGATGTCACAGCTAACAGAACGCCAGACCAGGTGTACCTACTATGAAGAAAAAAATGAGAACTAAAAGTTAAAAGCTGAAATAACAACAAACAATGCAAATTGGAGAACAGTAGGAGAACTCAGCAGAGTGAGAAAAATAGACCCTGATGTCCTCCAGCAGCCTAAGCCTAAAGCAGCATAACTATAGAGGTAGCTCAGGGTAACATGAGCCACTCTAACTATAAGCTTTGTCAAAAAGGAAAGTTTTAAGATTAGTCTTAAAAGTAGACAGGGTGTCTTCTTCACGGACCAAAACTGGGAGTTGATTCCACAGGAGAGGAGCCTGATAGCTAAAGGATCTGCCTCCCATTCTACTTTTAGAGACTCTAGGAACCACCAGCAGACCTGCAGTCTGAGAGCGAAGTGCTCTGTTAGGAACATACGGGGTAATCAGAGCTCTGATATATGATGGAGCTTGATTATTAAGGGCTTTATACGTTAGAAGGAGAATTTTAAATTATATTCTTGAATTAACAGTTAGGCCAATGAAGGGAAGCTAAAATTGGAGAAATATGATCCCTCTTGTTGATTTTCATCAGAACTCTTGCTACAGCATTTTGGATCAGCTGAAGGATTTGAAGTGCATTTTGTGGACTTCCTGATAGTAAATAATTACAATAGTCCAGCCTTGAAGTAACAAATGTATGGACTAGTTTTTCAGCATCACCCCTGGACAGAATATTTCTAATTTTGACAGTATTCTGGCATGAAAAATGGAAACCCTGGAAACCTGTGTAATATGGGATTTAAAATGATGTCTTGGTAGAAAATAACATCAAGGTTTTTTTAACTTTATTACCAGAGGCCAATTTAATGCCATCTAGTTTATTTTTTAGCTTTTAGATGTGACCCTGAAATGCCAGTATGCAATTTCTGCAGAGTCCTGCTAATTGCATGAGTATTTGACTCAGGTGCGTTGAATCAGAATAACAAATAAAAAGACACTGGCCCTCAAGGACTGGAATTGAGGACTACTGATTTAGGGGATACAGCAAATTGAAATTTCGTAGTTTTTTGGGGCTATATACATAATGCTTTATGTGGCAGAAACTTCACTTCACACCACTCTGAAAACACAATCCCAAGAGTGAAATATAGTGGTGACAACAACAAGCAACAATGTTGCTTCCTCAGGAATGCGTTTCTTCTACAGGGACAAGGAAGCTGGTCAGAGTTAATGGAAAGATACATGATGTTAAACACAGGGCTATATTGGAAGAAAACCTGTTAAAGGTTGCAAATGACTTTAAGACCAGGCTGGAGCTTCATGTTTTAGCAGCAAAACAGCCATAAACAGACAGGGTGACAAAGTCTCAAAATCCAATGGACTTAAAACAGTGATGAGACTTAAAAACTGGTGTTCAAAGACACTCTCCACTGAATCCGACTGCTTCAGTGAATTTGCATCGAGTAATGGAGGAGAAAAAACATCAGTCTCCACATCTGCAAAGCTGGTAGAGACATACCCCAAAGATTTAAAGCTACAATTTGGAGGCCAATGAAGGGAATGCTTCATATGCTTCAACAAAGTGTGTTCCTCAGAACAGGCTAAACAAAAATGGACACCACACTTTACAGTTTTATGTGTGAAATCAAAAAACATTTATTATCCTTCCACCTTACAAAAAAATTCTATTTTGTGTGTTTTAGGAAATTCAAAACACAAAAACAAAAAAGTTAGAATGTGTTAGAACGTGAAAACACTTTTGCACACGCTGCAGCGATCGTCCCCAGTCAAAACGGCATCGTTGCAGCATTGTTGGACACAGCTAACAGTCTGGATGCAAAATACAAGAACGCACCTATTTAGCTATCATTATTCTTACTGATTTGGACAACATTTTTATTGAGCTGAATAAAATTTCTCAAATTGTCCAAACTGACATTTCAAATATAGCTACAGAAACTAGGCCACCAATAGCACTGTAGGGCTCCAAGCATGAATAGCATGATTTGTAACACAGGGGCTTCTTATCTCTGTCTTTGAATAGGAACAAATCCTCGCTCCCTCTCCTCCTACGTCCTTCTTCTTCTCTGTACATACATATTGACCCTATTTCCACAGTTTTGCTAAAAGGATATACAATACAGTCTATAAGAAAGCCCAATTCTCTGTGGATTTGTTTTCGGTACTTTGGCTGTTCTGCTTCGGGAATATGTATGGTGACACAGAGTACTGTACTAGAACAATGTCAACATTGAGGACAGTCATACAAGACCGGCTTTCAAACACTGGGGATGCTTGTACAGCTGAATGGACACTGACAGAGATGATGACGGAACAACACCAGGAGAGAATAGAGAATTTGAAACACGAAAAATACCATTTGGGGTTTAAATGATGGTCACAATGTTATTTTCTCCACACTGAACTAAAGTTAATAAAATTTGTCTTACCTGATGATTAGCGGTTTCTGACACTTTGACATCCAAGGAGCCAGACAGAACAGCATACCAACTAGTGCCTATGTCTCCCTGTCGAAACACTGCAGACAGTAATAAACATTAGGCGCTCATTTAAAAAAAAAGAGCACACCCCCCATGTATTTGCTTCATTTACACCTTCATAAGGAAGTGTGTTTCCAATCCTTCAGTGTATCACAAATTGTTGCAGTGAATAAAAAATATCCTTCAGCAGAAAGAAGAAACCCTGCTTTTGAGAGTTGGGTAATTGACGCAAGAAACAAAGTTTATTTTTAAAATTCTAATACATTTTCATTCATGTAAAAATGAGTAATTAGACCTTAATTAAAATGTAGATCTTGTTTCAAGCTTTATTTGGTGGGAACTGAAATGTTGTGGCTTTGCTTTCATGCAGTCATATATCCAACCATATATGTAGGGGTCTCTTGCCAGTAGGACCTCGCACAGCACAATTAAAGAACTAGAAAGGGAAATATTTGCTTGTAACTGACCAGAATGCAATGCTAACGGAGCATCTTATCAACGTGATGCTGGCAGACGAAGGAAAAATATCTAGCCATGCAAATGAATGTCAATCTTTCCACAACTGTGCATCTGCAGCAGTGGGATAACGTGACAGGGACAATTGCAGATTGCCTCAGGCCAGGTCAGCCACATATGACTACTGCTCATCAAGATCAACAAAACTGTCCACCAGCACCAGCAAGCATCTCAAAGTGTATTTTAACTGTGTTTTTCTCTGTTTTCCCAGGTTTGTTTTCACACTCAAAATGTGTTTGCCGTCTAAACATCATTAATCGGCTTAATAAATTAAAACATCACATTCTTATATACATATAATTTCTTGATAACCTTAATATTATATTCTATGTATTATTTGCTGTCAATTAGACGTATTTAAAATTCTTCAATTTTAAAATGTAGCCTAATAGTTTATCTCTGTAAGATTTTGAAGAAGAATTTGTTTTTAGGTGATGTACAATTATTTGCCAAAAATGGCAACACTTTTCTCCAAACTGTATAAAGTATATCAGAAGAAATTATCTTTTGTGCCTGTCTATCTCTGAACAAACGGAAAGAAAAGTTTTTTGCTGAGATGGTGCCTTTTTTAAATAAAACTATATTTTTTTAAACAGTTTTCTGTATTATTATCTAAAGCAAATCTTTGCTAGATAAGCAAACTTGTATTTGGATCATGCTGAAATCCACTGTTGAAGGACTCTTCATAATAATGAAAAATTCCTAAAATTTCTGCATATGGGAATAAGCACAAGCTCACACTATACATAGCACATAATTTTTTTTACATTTCAGTTTCAATTTTTTTATTTCATTAATTTAAAAAAAACTAAACAACCATACTTGAAAAAAGGTAAAAATAAATAATATGAATGAAAAGGAGCAAAAGGAAGCATAAACTTATAATGTTTGCCTCTATTAAAAAAAATCACCAACTCAGAGGTCCATTGGTAACACACATAGAAAACCAACTCAAAACCCCAAGACACATTACAAAACATCATCGTAATCATTAATATAACTCTTCATCATAGTAATTTAGTCTGAATTTGGCAGCATATTTTCTCTATGCAAACACAAACACACACTGTATTAGCAACCCACAGACTTGCATGCTTGTTGATGTTAGAGTACATACATGTGATGCCTTTCTCCAGGCATTCATAAAAGGCGCAGGTGGAGATCTGTAGCAGAAGTGGAGCTGGAAACCTCTGGAATGTTTTGACCCCTCTCAGTCTCGTCAGAATAATGTCCACATCTTCCCCTGAACGCTCTGAAGGCCTGCAAAAGAAGAGCCACATTTAAAGCCATAGTTGGTAATTATGTTCAGATGGTACAAAGGTCCTTCCATCCTGAAAGTAGTCAATACGTACATAATGTATTCAGAAGAACAAGGTTAAAAAAGAAATGTTCTCTGTGGGAGCTGCAGGCCTGTAAAAACTCTAACCAGAGTTTTGGTTTTGCTCTCACCGCCCTCTGTCCCTCAAGTTCTGGAGGTATTGCCTTATCCATTGTTTGTCCCACATGCCAATTATTGTGACGTGCTCATGAAACGCTAGTGTACGTAAATGTTACTTGTTAGTTTGTGCTTGCTGGCTGTGCATGCACACTTTAGTGTTTATGTATCTGGCTAGCCTGGCGGTTAGCTTCGTTGTTAGCCGTTCATTGTAGCTCTGCTGCTCTCACCGTATACTTTGAACATGACAGTCGCAAGAAGCAAACCACATAAAAGTTTAAAGGAAGAAGAGGAAGGCCTCGGTAAAAAGAAATAAGTAGAAAGAAATAAAGAAAGAAGGTAAGGTAAGGTAAGGTAAGATAAGGTAAGACGGTCTTGTGCAGGTGCATTTATTCAAAAAGGTTGTTGGGGAAACTCTACCTTTAAAGGTATCTACTTGAGTATGGTACAGAGATAACAATGTCATATTTTATCATTCAAGTGCATTTCTTGACTGATACAAAGTCATACACCCATGGCTGGAATGTACTGGACTGTGTCTTTTTGGACAATGGACAGAAAATACAATATATAAATGGTTAATAGAACCAAAGATTTGGTGGAAAAGGTATATGTAAGGGATGTCCAAGCTGCAGCCCAGGGGCCATTACTAGCCAATGGAAAGATTTTTGTGGCCCTCAAAAACTGTACAAATGTGGTCCTCAAGCAATTGGAGCTCATACAGATGGACACTTTTGTAATATTATAAAGATGAGGGTTTCATTAACAAATAAAGTAGAACATGTTAGGTAGTCCACAAAGTATTTTTCTTTTAGTATTAATGGTTTTTTTTGGCTTTAATATAAAATCATAATAAGTAGGGGAAAAACATTCAACGACTTTTAATTCAGGAACTGACTCGGTCACACTGATTAATTAAACTTGGCTAAATTGAGCATGGGTTTTCAAAGAAAGTTGTGTGTATATTCCCATCCTTTGCTACGATGACCCTAAAATATTCTGGCGCAACCAATTACCTTCAAATGTCACATAATTAGTGAAACGAAGTCGACCTGTGAACAAGTTAAGTGTCAGATGATCTGTCATTATGAACAGCTTTTTTGAAAGGCCCCAGAGGCTGCAGCACCATTAAGCAAGAGACATCACACCATGAAGACCGAGGAGCTCTCCAAACAAGTCAAGGACAAAGTTGTGGAGAAGTACAAATCAGAGTAGGGTTACAACGAAAATTTCTAAATCCTTAATGTTTCTCCAGGGTGCTATTAAACCCTTCATCTTCAAGTGGAAATCCCATAGTACAACAACAAACCTGCCAAGAGAGGACCGCCCACCGGGACTCATAGACCAGGAAAAGGAGGTATTAATCAGAGAGGCAGCACAAAGACCAAAGGTAACCCTGAAGGATCTGAAAAGATCCACAACAGAGACAGGAGGTGTTATATATTGGCTTGTTTATTTGTGTTTTTTTTTTAAACTTAGGACTGTTTCCCTCCATGTTCTGCTCCACTCTCCTCTGCCACTGCTTAGTTATCCCTAATTAGTCTCACATGCTGCTGCTAATTAAGCCCACCTCACCTGTCACTGCAGCTATTTAATCCTGTCTCCCATAGTCATTCTTCACCAAAACACCTTGTTTGTACCAACTGTATGTTACTCCTAGTTGTCGTTTGCACAGCTTGCCTAACCCCATATTCCTGCATGAGACCTGCCCTCACTGATGGAGTTTGTTCAGTGACTGCATGCTCGTCTATTTTCTCTGTGTTCCTGTGAGGTTCTGTTGCCTGTTCTGCCCGTTCTGGCCACCATCAACACTGCTGTCACCTCCAACCTGTTCTATCATCACCTGCCTGCATGTTCTGTCTGTCACCATCTCATCACTTCCAATAAACCTTTTAAGCCCAACACCGTGTCTGGCTCCAATATCGGGTTGCCAGATCCATTCATAACAGGACAGTGACCCAAAGCATACAGCTAAAGCTGCCTTTAAGTGGTTTAAGGAGAAACATTTAAATGGATTGGAATGGCCCAGTCAAAGTCCAGACGTCAATCCAATTGATAATCTGTGGTTGGATTTAAAGATCACCCATCGTGAAGGAGCTGGATCAGTTTTGTCTTGAGGAACAGGCAAAAATTCCAGAAGCAAGATGTGACGAACTCAGAGATACTTACCCAAAGCCACTTTCAGCTGGAATTGCTGCAAAAGATGGCTCTACAACATTTCAGCCTTCTGACATTTTCCATTAGTTTGTCCTATTTGTTTACTTCACAATTAAAAACAAAAACATCTTTGACATTTTAGGCATCTTCTGTAAATGAAATGGTGCAAAATATCCATCTTAAATCCATTTTTTTACGCTACATAACATGAAAAAGTTATGTAGCTTCTGTTATTAATTGAACATCAGACCAGTGACACTGATTAACAACCACCTCTACTACTGAACTCACCTGATCCAGAAGTTAAACCTGCTTGATATTTTACTCTGAGTAAATAAGTGTTTCTTTAAATCTTTAATTTTGAGCAGTGTACATACAGTACACCCCATCAACTGATATTTGGATCAATGTCCCTTAACAGAAATTGTAGTTTATTTAAATTAGTTGGTTTTGTAGCACATCATGGCTTCAAAGCATAGTCTGCAACTTTTCAATAAAGCTAAGGTCAGGGCAATTGCAGAAGCTCAATGCTTTAGCCATTCCAAAACCAGGGATGGTTTTTGGGATCATTTGGATATGAGTTTCAACCATCTGTTTCAGATGAAACTGAAGAATCTGGAGATAGCCCTCCATATTATTCCACCCACTTTTACTATGCACCAGTGCCACTGGTACAGAAACAGACCCACAGCATAATGACTCTCCAAGTCCATGAAAAAAACTAATTGTTCTTTGGACTGTGACATGGCTGTTCCAGCATCTTCCATTCTAATATGGGCCTGAGCCTTGGTTGGTCCTGGGTTGTTCTTCAACATCCTAATGAATGTTTTACATCTGAAGGTGACATTTTGGGCACAATTAGATCTTCTAACAGCACAAATATCCCAAACAAACATCAAAACCGGTTATGGAGTGGATAAAACTTGGAAACAAGAAGCTGTTAGAACAGCTCCGAATTCAATATTATTGAAAATGTCTGAACTATTCTTAGAGGTCTGCTCCAAGTCAATAAACCAACCAATTAGGACGAGCTCCACTGTTGCTTAAAGAAGATTGGTCAAATATCCAGCCAGGATATTTTTAAAGTCAACATAAAGGCTGTGGTTTATCTCCAACTTGCTAAGAGATATTTACCCAAATATCAGTGG
The DNA here is from genome assembly GCF_011125445.2 of Fundulus heteroclitus. Taxonomy (NCBI): domain Eukaryota; kingdom Metazoa; phylum Chordata; class Actinopteri; order Cyprinodontiformes; family Fundulidae; genus Fundulus; species Fundulus heteroclitus. The sequence goes on along the minus strand of NW_023396553.1, from coordinate 382,406 downwards.
GGGTGTATCCATGTATTTGAACTAGTAAATATAACTTTAACTCTGCATAAAATCGAACATAAGTTCTGACATGTGCACCCAGTACCTGTATTCAAAAGTGGTTGCTTGCGGCCTTTAAATAAAATGCTTCAAATGCCTCAGTAGAAGCCCATTTGTAATATATTGTATAGAGTACAAAAGATATCAAAGTGGTGATTTTTTTTATCATATAAGTCCACTTGCTGCTAGTCAATCTGAGTCCTGTGGCATGTTGCGCTATATTCTAAGCAGCTGCAATCAGCAGTCTTGACCTAAATAATTTGTTTTATTTTAAGCAAAAAGACAGTTTGTTGTTGTGTTACAATAGTCTTTTTGTGTGCATGTTGTGTGTGTGCGCGAGTGTGTGTGCACGTGCGTAAGTCCGTGCCTTCATTGTTCTGCATACTCTCTGATTTAGCAGAGGAGGGCTGCATGCACCATTTCTTTCCCGCACAGGGCCCCCCACTGGGTGTTGATGTAAGACCTTGTTCTGGTGCTATTTCTAATAGTCTCCTAATCTCACCAAGCACACCCTAAGTTGTGTGAAATCTACGAGGGTGAGTAGCGAACACACAGAAGTATGATCTGAGGGATAAAACCTTCTGCTTGGTGACGTACTGGAGAAAAACTGTGGCGCCAAAACGTCTCACAGGAAAACCCGCTGCAGTTAGACAGCGCTCATTCACTTATTTTCTCTTTGCTTGTGACTCATCCGTGTGTGTGTGTGTGTGTGTGTGTGTGTGTGTGTGTGTGTGTGTGTGTGTGTGTGTGTGTGTGTGTGTGTGTGTGTGTGTGTGTGTGTGTGTGAATCCCTCATACAGAAGAGCTAATGCACAAAAAGAGCTCCTTCTTTCACAGATGAGAGAATGCCTTTCCCCACTTCAGTTCCAATGTCTTCACTCGCCCAGAGCTCTTTTGGCTTTTGTTCCCCTGATATACAATTTCCAATACCCAGCATCTATTTTTCTCTGTCCATTTATACTTGTGTGTTTCCCTCAAAACATGGCTTGCGAGACAAAATAGTATAAATGGCTCTGTGATTGTATCAGCTCAAAATTAGCTTTTTGCCATTACTGACAAAGGCTTTTACAATCTATTAGGCACCACCACTCACACAATAACTGCATTATTCCTCTTCCAGTTTTCTTCCAGTGCAATAACTCACTTCTTCTGTGACAAGGAAATATACCCACCGGCCACTTTATAAGGTATGCCCTACTAGTACTGGCCCCCTTTAGCCAACAAAACTGCTTTAATTGTCCTGATGCATCTTAATAACCCAGGTAGAAAAACACAAAACAATTGGATAGGCCCTCTGGACGGGTTCTTCTTTGTTGAAACATATTGTCTCTTTGCGAGAGACTTCTTCGCCCTGTAGAGTCGTAGATAAACTCAGCCTTATAAGCTGCGCTTTTGCATAGTGGATCAACAAGTTTAAGTGTGACAATCAAAACTGGTTGCTCACCTGCAAAAGAAGACCACCGGCCTACCAACTGATCTTTCGTGCTCTGATAGCCACTTATTGTTCCCAGGAGGCTGAGTCATGCTCACAACAGCAACACTGAAAGATGGGGACAATTGAACCCGGAGGTCGCCACCCCTGTATAACAGCGGGCGGTTTCTCTTCACAGAAAATGGCTTCCTTTACTCCCCTTTCCAACCAATGTTCCTCTATATCGAAGATAAGAACATCTTCATCCCTAAAAGAGTGACCGCCGGCCTACAGATGAGTGTAAACAGCAGAACTTTGCTTGATGATGTTGCTGGGCCATCCTTTTGGTCAGTGGCTGCTTTGTTTACCCGATGTCTAACACACACAGTCCTCCCGGCACTTAACAGAATACACCTACAATCAAAACTGGTTGCATGTGAGCAACCAGTTTTGATTGTCAAACTTAAACTTGTTGATCCACTGTGCAAAGGCACTGCTTATAAGGCTGAGTTTACCTACACTGAAGAAGTCTCTCAGAGAAGGGACAAGACGTTTCACGAAAAAAGGAACCCGTCCAGAGGACCTATCCAATTTCTTTTATTTTCCTTCTTTTTCTTTTATTGCTTTAATTCTTTGTGGGATAGACTCAACAAAGTATAAGAAATCTTACTCAGAGATTTTGGATCATATTGACATCATATTGATGTCATATTGACAATATGACATCATATTAGTGAAGAAGCCACCAGAAGACATATTGTGGTCATACATGGATGGACGTGGACAGCTACAATATGCAGATATGTTGTGGAATTTAAAGAATACACTTTAATACTAAGGGGCCCAAAGAATTTAAATACCACCACCATCCTCAACCATGATAACAGGCAGAAGGAGCCCATGCTTTTATTTAGTTTATTCCAAATTTTGACCCTGCCATCTGAAAGTTGCTGCTGAAATCAACAGTCCCGGGCTCAGTTCAAGGCATTACTTGGTCCAAGGCTTGGACAAGGCTATGTTTTTACAATCTGTTACATTTCAATTTTGGTGAGCATCTTTAAATTGTAGCCACAGGCGTGGCACCCGTTGGTCTTCTGCGACTGTAGCCAATCTACTTCAAGGATCGACGTGTTGCATGTTTAGAGATATTTGTCATACCATGGTATTAACAAGGGTTTTATTTAAATTACTGTTGCCTTTCTATCATCTCCAACCAATCTGCTTATTCTCCTTTGACATCTGATTTCCACAGGGAAATAAACAGCCATACAAGCGATGATTCTTCGTAAACATCCAAGCAAATCAGCAGTGCAAAGTAACTTAAATGCAATGTCCTCCTCATTCTGCTGCTCAGTTTGAACTTTGGCGCGTCTAGATGTCTAAATGCACAGATGGGTTCAACATCCTGTCCCGTTCTCCTACAAATGGCTGCACCTCCTTTCTTGAAAGTGATTGGATTGGAGATAATGAAACGTCTGGACAATTTGATGCAATATAAAAAAAAGAATCAGAATAGGCCACCAATATATTTTGCAACGTTTATATGCTTTAACTATTATTTTTAACACCCGAGAAGTTGAATTGACTCCTAAAAGGATGTGTGGAAGCCATGCAAGGGACAAGTAGCTGTGGGTTTGAATCCAGATAGAGTCACTATTCGTGTTAACAAGCACTAGAACAGGTGTTCCTAATAAAGTGGCAGCTTAAGTAAGTTTCATTTCGTTTGTCCATGCCTGCCAGAAAAGCCTCTGCCTGCTTATGAATGAGTCCCTTCCATTTTCTGTCTGCTTCCACTCTCTGACTCATCAACATCCTGCCTACGTATTGGACCCCACTGCTCAGACAGCACATCATAGCCCAGTCTAGTCTGGGTTAATGGTTTTGACAGAGGACGCCCACACATTACAGCAGGAAGAGACCAAAAGAGCTAACCCCTGTAAGGCAGTGGGGCTCTACATGTCTCCATCAAAACTGTTAATTTTGTCTGGAACAGTCCTTTTACTCCTTAGTCAGGAGTTAAAGGACTCTCCTTTGTTGTATTATATGGCCTGAGCTTCCTGGCCTGCAAGACTGCCGGGGGAAATCTGTACACCTCATAGTTTGACATGAATGTGACCTGAGAGATGTTCACCTTGCATCACTCTACCCCCCGCCATCTTTTCTTTTTCTATCTTCCAGGGTGTCTCTTTTCTCAGTCCTTCTAGCCTCGATGCTAATGTCAGCAGAGATCTCAGCTTTCAACCACAACTCATGCTGCACACACACATACACACACACACACACACACACACACACACACACACACACATACACAAATCAACCTCGGAAGAGAAAACTGAGACACACCAGAAGGTTCTGCGTGTTTTGGGGAAATCCATTTGGGGGGGGGGGATACAGTTTCCAGATAAATAAATCATGGGTTGACTAATGTCAGGTCCAATCAAATGCATTGATTGTGCTCTCTGATTTTACATTAACGTAACATAGTTTCTTCTGTTGCATGAATAAAACTGCTTCAACACTCTGCATCTAAATGTACAACCTGGGTAACTATTAACTAACAAAAACACAGGTTACTTCACAACTATCTCAATTAAAGTAAAAAACTAAAGCCTCTAAATGTATCGGACAGAACAGATAACAGATTTGCATTACAGCAACCTTTAGCATTTCACTGTGTGAAAGTATTGTCAAAAAAATTTGAACAAAGCTCTGTAATATGATCTAATTGTTTCTATGTAAAACAGAGAAGCAGCAATCATCTCTGCCCCCCTTGGCTTTTTACCAATTTTCTTACATACCAATCTGTAATTTCAGTGCTTATCTATATTGTTTTGCTGGATCTGAACTAAATAGTGTGAGTATATATATATATATATATATATATATATATATATATATATATATATATATATATATATATATATATATATATATATAATATTTGCCGTGTGTGTATGTTTCTACCCACTTTGCTATAAAGCTCCTCAAATGTTCTGGTACAACCGATGACTCAAAAGTTACACAACTAGTTAAATCAAGTCCATCTGTCCACCTGTGAGCAAGTGTCACATGACCTGTCATTAAAACAGCCCCAGAGGCTGCAGCATCACTAAGCAAGAGGCATCCCACCATGAAAAACAAGGAGCTCACCAAATAAGTAAGGGACAAAGTTGTTGAGTAGTACAAGTCATTACCCAACTCTTTGGTAGTCCGCAGAGTATCATCAAAGCATTCATCTTCAAATGGAATGCACATGGTACCACAACAAACCTGCCAAACCCACCACAACTCACCCCGGAGGGCATTAATCAGAGAGGAAGCACAGATACCAAAAGTGACCCTGATGGAGCTGCAGAACTCCACAGCAGAGACTGGAGGATCTGTCCATAACACCCCAATAAGTTGCACACTCCATAGAGCTGGGCTTTATGGAAGAGTAGCCAGAAAAAAAGCAATTAGTGTTGAAAACAATTTGATAATTTCAGCTCTTTCTCTGGCATCTCATTAAAAGAACAGCAGGATAGTATAGTGGAAAACGTTTACTTTTTCAAATTGTGGTATACCTCGATACCAACAGCAGGTAGTTGGTAATTGCATTTTTGGTGAGATTACGAGTTTCGGAACTTCGATCAGACATTTGACCTGAACATTTATCTGGACCAGTGCGCTTAATAGGACATGTACAATCTACCTGGAATAACAGCAAACCAATCAAATCACACTTTATGTTGCACAAGTCCAGCATCTTTTTGACCCCTGCCTTTTCCAACATATCTGCAATACATGGCTGAATTCCCTCTTCAGCATTTCACTCTGCTCTGAAGAGGAGGGATCCATTTAAAAGTTTCAGGGTGGTAATCTCTCAAGAGCTGGACTTGGGCACCCTTGAGCTAACATATTTCCCTCTTAATAAATATCTTTGACCATTAAACAGGTTAATGTTTAAGTCTTTAAATCATCATCCTCCACTCTCTTCATTCCTTCACATTACCAGTTTATGTAGCTCAAAGCTCTCAAACACACCGTCATATGTAAGAGCTGAACATTTATTGAATCAGAGGTGAATAGAAGAAGTGTGCTGAGTGCTCCACAATAAAATCCTGTCCTGTCCAACCTTTCATTAGACTCCCACCTACCACCGATGACTCACTGCATTTACCTCAGAACGTGTACAGCAATGCACCATGAAATTTAAACATCTTTTTTTTTTTTTAAATCCTCTTAATTTGACCATAATAAACACTTCTGGTTTTATTCCAGATTAAAACAAATGTAATCACAGAAAAACATTAATAATAAAAGAATTTTTAAAGCAATGGTTTCTGAGATTCTTTGTTTTTATTTCCTGTTGTTATTCCTGAATAACAGAGGCCGAGTCCCATTTCCTAGGGTGATTGTTACCACTGTGAAATGGGAAACGCCGTCAAAAAGGCATTATTGGTTTGCATGTTTTAATATGTAAATACACGACTTAGCATGGCCATAAGTGTTGAGTTAATAATTATCAGTCCCTTAGAGGATAAAGAGCCATGCATGCCCATCAGCCACCAGCCTCCTCACCAGTTTTACTCCTCCAAAACGACTGGGGTACTGTACCCCTTTAGAAAATAGGGTTGAGGACTAGGAATGAGGGGAAGAGATTTAAAAAAAAGTCTTAGTGACAAATTATTCCACTAACCAAAACACACTTTAGCTATCAACAATAAAGGTCAATGTTTTTTCCTCTAAATGTGATGAAATGTTGCTCTGTAAAAGTACCACTGGACAAAACGCACTGGATCTCCTCCCAGGTGTGGATGAGAGGACAAGATGGTAGCCTCGGGTTGCCAATGGAAACGTGATGATGCGTCTGAGAGGTGTGCGCAGTATATGCGTGGGTGTGTGAGCAGTGGGGTGCACCTCTTATAGATCAGGGGTTTGTCCATCAGACACAGTAATTAGCGAGAACCCCCCTCCTTCGTAGTATTTCCTTTGGCTTTTCTCTCCAGCACAGTTAAGATTGTAGTCCATGGACTCTGGAATGATAATTCCAGCTGAAGTCGCGGTCACAGTGTGAATTGGCTGATCAGCTAATCTGTCCAGTCAGACAAGCCAGCTTTGCATGCAGCAATGTGACAATGCCTAATACAACTAATGAATGGATGCAAATGCTGTGATTCTCATATTTCTCCGGAGGCAACCGCTCCCCAGTCCACCGTTCTATTTTGAACATGCCTATTTGTCTCGGCAGACAGATGAAACCCATGTGGCGCTCAGCCACCCTGTCCATCACAGTCTGCACAGTGCAGCAACACCCCGCTCAACCTCCAGGCCACCAACGCCTTTTTTGACCGAACGCGTAGAAAATCGGGCTTAAATTTCCACCAGGTACGCCGTGCATTTGGTACTACACGCCGCATCCCCGCACGGCTACTTCCCACTGAACACATGGAAAACGCAGAAAACGAGGAATGTCGCGCTGTTACCGCGCTGTCACGCCGCACACGCACCGGTTTCGATTAATCACGCTGAATGAGATGAATGAATAAATGAGACAAGCGACGGCGTGGCCGTGGCTCGTATTGTTTTTTTGTTGTTGTTTGTGGTTATTATTATCATTTCTTCCTTCTCTGAAACAACCCACCTTTTATCCAGACAGCAGACCCACTCCGCCGTTGGAGACGAGTTCAGGGACGTCTGCACTGCGACCATCTTCCCCGGCTGCGTGTCGCTGTGCTGCTGCCGGCGGAGGCTTCCCGGTTATCGGTGGTCGTTAATGAACGTGAGCTCCGGCTGCGCCCCCTCCCATACCCGCATCCCTGCTTCCAGCCATCTCACACTACTACAGGCTGCTGGAGTGCAGATGACTTGTGTCTTTTAGTCTTCGTACCGCCGTGCCCAATGATCACACGGCAGGAAGGGCTAGGCATGGGCTATTTGATTGTAATTGATTAATTGCAGGTAATATTTTCAAAAATGTTAGTGTAACACAAAATACCACTATTGGAGCTGAGGTTCTTTCTAATGCGCGAATTTATAAAGCCATGTTCATATTTGGAATAGTCTATAATGACTAATGACTTTCATTCACTTTTTATTAATCATACTATAAAACATTAGGCTGCTACTAGCGTAAAATGATTTCCACCAGTTGAATGCAGAGGGAGCATATGAGTGTGAGTCATCCAAGAACAAATAATCAACAGAGGGAAATAACCCGATACACAAATATGCTACTCGCTGATTACATGAACCAGAGTAAATGGTAAAGTGTTTGATTGCTAAATGTGGAAGCACGCACACAAAAAAAGGCATCCATCAGTTCTTGATATTGACGGTTGCCCAGGGCGGCATCAGAAAGAGGGAGGGTACACTTTCACCATACAAGAAAAGAAATAATGTATCTACCAGTTTTATTGTGAGCAGAATTCACTTTCCTTTTACGCCTGTGTGGTTAGTTGAGGGTTGGTGTCCCTGTGTGTTGAGTAGGTGTCCAGGGATTGCTGCTGAGAAAACGGAGACAGCTTGTGTACTTTCTAACATGGCGCACTACATTTTATTGTACCCAAGAATAGAGTTTTGGTGTGTTGGGAAGTGACGGAAGGAGAGGCTTAAACAGACCCAGAGCACCATATATGCGAGAACCAGTAATCAGTCCATTCATCCATCCATTGTATTACTGGCAGAAGGAGGAGCTTGGTATATTTAATTGTTTCTGGTAAATCCAATCCCATGATCAGAACTGAAGAAGCTGTTTTTCATGAGAGTTGAAAGGTCTTAAAGAAACAAGCGAGAAGTCCAGTTGACTTCAAGGACTCCAAAGGGCAGCACTGAACAGGCATCCTAATCAACTGCCTGAACCACTTTAACGCGTAACTCACCCCCATGTAAAGGCATATTTCCGCTCCCAGACAAATTTGAAAAACAAAAAAGTGGGCGGGGATACGTGGGAACTGGAGGGGAGGGGGCTGTGTTCAGCATGGGGGGGAAAGCAGCCCTTAGCTTGATTTGCCATATTGAATCAGCTGAGTAAGCTGGCTCAAGGCGCTGACTCAGTGAAGCCCAAAACCGGCGCCGCCGAGGCAGTGGAGGACATGTTCAGTCCAGTCATATATTTTCCGCTTTGTAATCCAGTGTTTCTAGTCACTTTTTGGAAGAAAAAAAGTCCCAAGATGGTTTGAAAAGTACAACAACGCTCGTTATGGAGGCACAAGATGGAGCTTTCTGTTTTTTGTTTGTTTCTTTCTTTCTTGTTTCTTTTTTAAGACGGTGCTGCATTTATACCTCAAAGAGGCAGAACTACAAATGTCACTATATTACGTCACATCAACCAAAAGCAATGTTACTTCGAAATTCAATGCAAGACCACCCTTTAACCTAGGAGGCTGCCACACTGACGATTTTAGACACAAAAGCAGGATTTCAACAAATATGCACTTATTTTCCAAAATAATGACCAGGATATGTAGACAGTACTATAGGACAACCATGTTACCAGTTTATTGGCAAAATAAAAAGTTGACATAGGGGTGAGTAACCCTTTAACTGATTCCTTTCATGAATTAGAGTAGCTTTCAAGTGTTGGGCCATTGGCATTAGAGCTGTCTCCTCTGAGTCTGAGGTCATAGTTTGCAAACAGAAAAGGTGGATTTTCCCTGTAGCCTAGGGGTCAATATCTGCCTCAAGCAGAGAAGTTTCAGTATCTCGGTATTTCAATGACATGAAGTAGCAGGAGATTGAAGATGGCATGATACCTTTTTTTATTTATTTTTTTGCAATAACGCAGGCACTATTGGGGAAAGGCATGAGCACAAAAACTAAGCTGATACAAGCATAATGTGGCTTTATTGATCTATAGAGATAGGGTGAGATGCTCAGCCATTTGGGGGGCTGCTGAGTAAAGCTGCTGCTCTATCACAATCACTAGGATCAACAGGACCACTTCATTCTCAGATGCAAAGATGAGACCCTGAGGTTCCCAAACCAAACAACCTCCTTTCTACAACTACATATTAAGATCCTGCTCATGAACAGCCCAAACAGGATCAGTGACAGGGGTTAGCCCCTGCAGAGTCGACCCTGCCTTGGGAGCAAGCACAACTTTGTCCATGAACATGAACACAGCTCTTGCTTTGCATATACATGGACCAGACAGCCCTCTTAAGCATCTCTGATGCCTTTCCTCCTGCAGAACCCCCAACATACTGCCTCAAGGGGCATGGTCATGAGCCTTCTTAAGATTTACAAAACACATAGAGTGGACAGCCAAACTCCTACAGCTCCGTCAAGCCCCATTACACCTCCTGACTACTTTCTAAAAGTCTGCCCACACATTGTTTCTGACATCCTTAAAGGTTCAGGGAACAGTACTGTACAACTGAGTTTGTGTTCTTTATGCATTTAAAGCCCTGCTGGCCTCTGATGTAAATCCATCCATAGGCACTAACAATAGCTATTCAGTTTTTCTGAGTCATGGTTGGACAAAACCTAAAAGACGAAGCTAGGACAGATTTGGGTTGATGTCAGCACTATTAAAGGGAAACCTAAAACCAGGGCATCATGATGTACCACCAGCACTAGGTCATGGATAAACGTAAGAGTAACTGTGAAGATGCAAAAATGCAAAGCCGACAACGCAAAAAATGTCATTTGTAATTTTTTGTCAGCAGCAGAATAAGAATCAACATGGGATTAGAAAGGAAGGGAGGAGCCAAAACAGAACATGGTCAGCATTAGCCCAGGCCTGAGAGACAACATGGAATAAACACAGTGCATGAGGAGGCAGGCTTTTATATTTCCTTTTTTATGTCACTGAGCAGAAATCTCTGCAGGCCACACATAAAATCCCTGCTGCCACACATGAAATGCACAGCAGAAATGCAGCAGTATCACCAATTCCCATTTAAACGGCTTATTAAAAAGCCGGCAGTTGCAGAAATGCAGGAAGTCATCTGAAAGAGGCCCAACAGGGCAGCAGAGAGAGCAAGAGAGAGAGAGAGAGAGATGGGTTCTCAGGAGATTTCAGTCCCAAAAGCAGCGTGTTGTTGTGTCCCATTAATTTACAGAGTGAAGAAGGACAAGAGGAGGCCCTAGAGTTATCTAAGACTGACTCTATAGTCAATGTCTGCACAGGAAAAGTGTGTGAGGTTGGATGAACTGAGAAACTAGATTTATTGTTGTTTTTTTAACATGATAAATGACACAAGCAATCATGGAGGACGGTTACAATTGCAGCACAGGTTCCTTCACCTCATAACCCCTCTATTTATGTGGGCACTGGATTAAATTCATGTTATTTGTTCCTCTGCATGAAGATGAATTACATGTGTGGGATTATGTGCACCTGCCACAGTTGTGTTTGCGTCTGCATTAACATCTGCCTCGCTGCACTTGTTTGGAATGGCACTTTAACACACATGACTGAAACACTGGAGGGTGAAAGAGGAAGAATTCAGCAGACTGATACAATAAAGAGGATGTTAACAGCAGATGTTGCCTAAGGCCTAATGTTGTACAATTTGTCTTTTGAAAAATAGTTCTATATATCTATATATATATAGATATATAGATAGGTAAAACTTGTAACCTTTTTTTCTTTTCTCACATTAAATACTTCCACAAGCTTTTCACATTTGTTTGATGGAATTTTACCACATTGCCCCTGAGAGAAACTGGGGTAGCATATCTTTCTAGTTCCAAACAAAAAAGAAATAGCCCAGAACAAAGATCAAGAGGCTGTGGTGGTTACTACAAATTATTGACTTTTGTTGACCTACAGCCACTTTTTCACCAATTTGGTCAAATGAACAGGGTCATCGTTGATTCGGAGGACCAATTTAGAGCCAAAACCTCAAGGTACTGGCTGGTATATTGAAATGTTGGTTTTTCATGTGCTTTCCTCATCCGGCTGTTTAGTGGTATAAAAATTCTACAACATCATTCTGCAACATCCATACTTCCAGACTGAGATAATGTTCTCAGTCCTATTTTCTCCAAATGTAGCAATGGTTATTTTGTAACATTTCAGTTTTAGTCCCATCAGATGACAAGAAATGCCACCAAAAATAAGATATTGAGCCCAGCTTGCATTTGCAATCGGTTATTTGGCTTCATAGGTTGCATTTGGAGTAATGGTTTCTTCCTGTCTGAGTGGATTTTCAGCCCATGGCGGTACAAGACTGGTTTCACTGGGGATAATGACATTCTCTTACCAGCTTCTGCTAACAGCTTTATTAAGATTTTTTTTTTCACACACACATTTCTTATGGGGAAAAATGCCATCTCTGCAGCACATAATCTGTGTCCTTCCTGAACAGTATGATGGTAAGAAATTCCCAAGCTGATTTATGTTGTACTTGCATGTTGGCACCCTCAGGCATCTGGAAACTGCACAAATGATTAACTTGAATTTTGGAGGTCTACAATTCTCTTTCGGATATCTTGACTGATTTAGTTTGATTTGCCAATGATGTCACACAAGGACGTTGTGTGTTTAAGAAGTTGCCCTGAAATACATCCACAGGTGTGACTCCATTTAACTCAAAAGTATTATAAGCTTAGACATCTATGACATCATCATCTGGGCCTAAACAAGTTGTTTAAAGGCATAGTAAATAGTGTGTTTGCATGTCTCACTTTGAAAACAGTAATAAAATACACTACATGGGGTTAACACGTTGTACATGTGCAGCGCAAACATCTAAACACAAAGCGGCAGTCCCATTGCATAAAGAAAGTAATGTCAGGATCAACAGTGGAAGTATACCACAGCTGCCACTTAAACCGTGATTTAAACAAACGCGCAACAAACTGAGTAGAAAGTCTCAGTGAAAGGAACCAGAAGATTGTGCGTTTGTCAATAAAACTGCATCTTGTGTGTTCAACTCAGCTGAGGGTGAGTTGAAGAAAATCTGGGGAGACTGAATGAAATCCCCCCTGAATGGGGAAAACTCTAAATACGGTTGGATTCACATGCAGAGAATAGTAAACTACTGCCCACATCACAATACAGCTGCTCAGTGGTGAACCATGAAACAGAAAACATACTGTATTTTGGATTCTGGTACACTGCAACCAGATACTGCAACTTCAATACATACACAGCATGGAGTTTTTGTCCTTTCTTAACTAAAACACATAGAAATTGGAAGGAAAATAATATTTGTTAAATGTCTTTATATTTATGCATTTTTAATGCAGTTAAAGATGTAAACACGCTGTTCCTTATCCCCATCATTTCACATAAAATGACTGTGACAAGGTGATTTAGATAATTCTTAGTATGTAAAATGCCATCTTCTTGGAACATAATTGATTATTATCAGTCTTTTCTTTCTTTACATCACAGAGTAATTAAACCACAATAAAGAAGAGGAATGTGTATGAGAACACAGTTGTTCCAACTTTATGGGTCACTATATGCAAACTGTGTCAACAAGGATTTCGAAAGCAGTAGGCTATAATGCTATTAGCGCCCCCTGCTGGTTTAACTGTATGCTTGCTACACTAAGAGTGCAAAGCAGTTCAGCATGATTACTTGTTTACAGAATAATAGTTATATTTCAACATAATCACCAGGCACTGGAAAGAAAAATATGTTTGTGAATAGCAAATATGTCTTTACTCTGTGTGTACAGCACAACCTTATTGTCTTCAATAGTCACCCAATTAGCAAACAGCGTCTACCTGTGTGATTCAAACTCTGTATAAATATGGCTGTTCTGTGAAGATTTTAGAGGCTTGTTAGAAAAGAAGGAAATCATTGTTAAAAGAAAGTCTAAAGGAGTCCAATTTGTAGTTTTCCAAAAGCCATATCACGTACACAACAGATCAAAAAAAGTGAACCACTTTATGTTAACATCTAATTTCCAGTTAAGACATGAAAAAAAAGTCTTAATTGGAATTTAAGAAAAAAAAATGTATTAGACTCAACAAACATCTGTTTTATGGGTTTACTGGAAATGAAAGCTTAACATGAAGTAGAAAACTGACCTGGTACATTTTTTTATGTAAAGAGGGGAGTGCTGATAAGACCTAAACTAGGCAACATAGGAAAAAAAAGGGGGGGGGGGGGAACTATTGATGGAAGAAAACTAACACAACAGTGTTAATATCCCATTCCTTCCTGTGAAATATGGTGGTGGGCAGCAGCATCATGCTTTGGGGATACTTGCAGCTATAGTTGCAGAAAAAGCTGTAGATGAAGTATTGATTCAGATTGTATGACTATGTATGCACAACAAACCTTTCAGATTTTTGCTTGTAAAAGTTTTGAACTTTCTTCCTCCACTTCACTAAATAAATGGGTCTTTGTTTTCGTTTCCCTGCATCTGAAAAAAAAAACAACTTTCAAGTGTGTGGTTGCAATGTCATTAAATGTGATAAACATCAAGCAGCATGATTACTTTTGCAAGGCACTGCACCCCAGTAAATGCAAGGATCCTTTTGATGCCGCTCCTTTCTTTTTTACCATCCATCTTCTAGTTTACTTTTCACCTTCATTTTCCAGGTCAACATTCTCCCCTCCTTCCTGATCTCTCTCTGATATGCCTCACTTACTCACCCCGTCTACCTCTCTAAATTTATTTCCCTGTCACCCTGACGTCATTCCCTCAATTTCCATTATTGCTTTAATTCACTATCCTCCCCTCCCTGTCTAAAACTTAGCCTCATTCAGATGGAGTCCTTTGTGATTGGCCAGTATTTATAACAAGTAGGTCCCGATGCCACATGGGAGAACGGTCTACAGTCAGATCCAGGTCACAGCGAGCGGAACCACTCTTTTTTTCTCTGGCGTGGATCAGCCCCGTCCGACGGCGTCCAGTCCAGCTGGTTCCGTTACAAACACAATCTCACCTCACGGACAGACTTAGCTTCATTGCCTCATCCACTGCCATCTCACATGCACAGGTAGGCAGGCACACAAGTCAGATGGTGCTGCATCACTGCTCACGCACAGGTAGTGAGGAGATCAGGCATGATGGACACAGGACGATATTTGCAAAAGACTTGCCTCTAAACCTGGAACTACCCTGTTGGAGTTGAACTACAGGTAAAGGTAAGTGGATTTGTCAATGACCTGCATGCTTTGTAGAAGTTGAGGGTACAATGCTCTGTGTATGTTGCCAAATGTGGTTACACTGCATATGCATATGCACATAAAACAAAACCAGGGATGTCTTAGTATGCAGGTTTTGTTTAGCACAACTTTTGCCACAGAATAATAAAAACTAAAAATAAGGATGTCAACAAAACTGGCTTTTGTCACAATGATTATACCTTTTCAATGTGCAATACGCCTGCTAAATAAGAGACTTCAGCAACCTCACTGTTGTTCTTTAACTGGTAGAACTTTAATGCACAACGTCAAATCCATATATAAATAAGTCCCCTAAATTTACATAAGTCATCTTAAATCTCTGCTTTATTTCTTTTTTCTTTTTTTTTCTCGATCCACTGCATATATGTAGACACACTGTATATACCTCATGCACTTTTCCCTCCTTTTGGCATCTTCTTTTGATTATTGAGCCGAGGTGACACATGAATTTCTCCACTGTGAGATCAATAAAGTCTATCTTATCTTATCTCTCATCTTATCTTTTCCCTGAATGCACTCACGGTGCCAGGTTCAAGTGTTATTAGTGGCTGTGCAAATATAGACGAACTTGCCTCAGTGTTGGTACCCACTCAGCACTGGTGGTTCACAGTTAGTGGAGTAGTTTACACAGGATTACCAGGGGATAATCCATTTACAGTATTTAGAGACATGAGTCGCCATCTGTCTGTATTTAGCCCAGAGAGGGAAGCCGTCACCGCAGACTGACTGCAAACAAACAAGACTGCAATGTTAGGACGGAGCTGTCGGGGGGAAAAGTAAGAAATCATCTCGATCTTCTCCTTATTTACCTAGCTGAGGCCCACGAGACGCCACCTTTAAACAGCGCGCACACTTCAGCACTCGCCCGAGGAGAGTCCTGCTGCATTCACAGAGCGTCGTAAATTTGTACACTTACAGTTTAGTTTCGTGATCCATTTTAGTCTAATTACGTTGAAGGCCTTTTTGTTGTTAAAAGATATTTTCATGTGTTGTGGATTTAGTTATTCAAATGAGATTACATTAATTCTGGCCAATTAGGCTCGCTCAGCTGTGTAAATGGCAATTTTCTGTCTTACTAGCTTTAGATTTTTATTTGACATATAGTGTTGAGAATATGTTACATTAGTTTTTGTTATCATATTACTTTTTAAGCATGCAAATTACAATATATTGATTATTAGTTGCCTTTAGTAATCTTTGTGTTTCTCTTTCCTAGAAACGTGACTTTAAATGAAATGATTGCTGGAAGTTTATTGTGACACAAAAAACTGACCCTATTCCTATAAAGTTATTACGCCCGTATGGTTTCACTTAACGCAGTTAACAAAGTAAACAAGTCCAAAAAAGAGGCAGCCTACTTAAAGCTTGCTGTTATGCTTTATATGTTTGATTATGGCTTATTTTCCACATAGTTGATTATTGGTTTGTGTTGTCTGTTGTTTAGCAACATGTGGTCGTTGAAAAGGATTCCTTCATTTATTTAGTTCCCCATTGCGTTGGAGCTCCTCGGCTACTGCCTATATAAACCATTACTGAAGTGTGCTGTGAAACAATAAGCATCATTGGCGTGCCTTTTTTCTGTTGGGGAAAAAAAACGTCTAACAGTAATTTCTGTATGATTTAAAATTAAGGCAAATACAGTGGCACCAAAATATGGATAAAATAAAAAAATACAACTTAGTTACTGATCATGCCAAAACAAGTTATGTATGAAGATTTCAAACTTCAAACGATAGCTACAAAAATTATGTTCTAACATGCCAGATCAGGTCCTGAAAACATTTTAAAAAACACTTTTTATCTATTAGTTTAATATGGTTTACTGTCAAAAAATCAGCATTTTTTTTTTTTTTTTTTTTTTTTTTTTTTTTTTTTTTTTTTTTTTGTGACGGGTCGTCTTATTGGTGGTCCACATCCGGTCCTCTCATGAAATTCTGAGAGCTGCCAGTGGGCCAACCAATTATATAAATGGACATATTGACAGAGGAATAAATTGTTAACACGCAGAACTTAAATATATGGAAGGTTTACTGATCACAAATTGTCTGAACAGGTAATTTTATTATTTTCGTTGCATGTATTGGCAGTAGAATGAACTTTTGGCACGTCTTCCATAAATGCTCTTGTGACATTTTTTTTTTTTTTTTTTTTTTTTTACCGACGGCACGTCAGAGTGCACGCAACCAATTGTGTGTACGGGACGCAGAATGAAGTAATTGTCAACCTGTGTGTCCAGCAGTGCGCGGCGGCGACGAGGCGCGGTACGGTTTTTGTTCACGGTTCCGACTGTTGGAAACCTTCCACCATCGCAGTGAGTTTGAGTAATCCTGAAAGCCTTAAAGTTTAATTTTAGCGGCGATTAAGTTGCTTGGTAGTTTGCAAGTGAATTGCTCGTTTTCCTCTCCTGCATCGAGGAAGGTATTTAGAATCTGTGTGTGTGTGTGTGTGTGGTACAAATATTTGAGCATTTTGCACAAATTAACTCTCTCATTTGAGATAACCAGCTTCTTATTTGATTAACCTATGGCTATTTGCCAGTCTACCTTAATGGTTGTCTTGTTCTTTCTCTTTCTCTCTTTCAGGTTTAAATATGTCATTGTAAAACAGGAGGAACAGTGAGCTTGGGAAATGGCAAAATGAAATTTTAAAATAGTTTTATCCTAAAGCATCTATGCCTTATTGCAGCGATTCCGCTACACCAACTAATTCTTGCACAGCCTAGGTGCTTCCCTTTTTCAGTGAACTGTCCCTTTTACCACTTTTCTAGTTTTCTCTGACCTCACATAGACTAATTTGCAGATGATGCGGACAGACAGCAGAGGCCGAAGTGCCTCCCCTCACAGGATAATTTACAAATCCGACTTCCATGCCATCAAATGCTCATTTGACACTGCAATTAGTCTACCTGGCGGGACCAAAGCGGCTGCTGCTGCTGCTACCAGCCAGGGCTCTATCGTGCCCTCCAACAACCTGCTTTCTCACCTGTCCAACAACAGCAGCACCACCGGCAGTCGAGGTCGGATCCAAAGCACCAGGGGGACCAAGATAAGAGAAAACATTTTTCTTCAAATGGACAGCCAGCAGTCGAGACAAGATGGTGCTCCAGTCATGGGTTCTGGCTCAACGCCTCTTCTTCCTGCCCCAAATCCCAGCTTCCAACCCCACGCTTCCCCTTTCCCCGAATCCAGACATTCAGTCCTGAGTTCCTCCTCCTCCTCTCGTTTTAACAGTCTGACGAGTATTTCGTCCACAGAAAAACTGCTGCAAGACAAACCGCCCAGATCAGAGAAAAGAGTGGATGTCGATAGAGTCGCTCTGGCTCAGAAGTTTTCCGTGACCCGGAGGCTGTTTGAGAGTAAGATGTTGGAGGTTGGCAGAGGAGGAGGGCAGATTTTAAAACCTCACACCATCAGGGGAAGCAAGGGGTCTGCAGATGGGAAAGGAGTAGCAGAAAAGGTGGAAGAGGCATGCGGGGAACTGAAAATCAAAGAGGGTGGATTAGGTAAAGACAAATCCATAAACTTGAAGGCCCCTCAAGCGGAGTCACCGACGAGGTTTCCTGCTTCTCCATTACCAAACGGGCCTGGTGAAGCTGCAGCATCACCATCGAAGGACGGGACGGGAGCCTGCTTGGCTCCTGAGGAGACACTGAGGGCAGAATTAGTCAACGTAAAAACTGATTCTTCAGAGAGTGATGAGAATGAAGACGAAAAAGTGCAGGAGGAGGACCAAAGTTGGCCAAAAGGTGAGAGCGAAACGCATCTGAACAAAGCTGCTCACGAAGCCCTGGTGGATGATGTCTTTGCGGAGGCCGACGTGGAAACGCCACAAGGTCTTCATACATTCACCGCAGGCAGAGATGAACTCATCACTTCTTCACAACACCACAAAGAATTATCAGAGGGTATGCAATGGAAAACAACTGGGAAAGGAGGTGAAGGCAGAGGAGGCAAGTATCAGCAGGTGAACAAACAATGGGAGGGAGCAAGGGAGGAGCAGCACAGAGGCTTCACTGCACAAACCAAGGAGAAGCCAACAGAAGAAGGGGAAGACGTGGAGAAAAACTCAGATGGTGGATTTAGAGGAAGTGCGGCTGGATTAGAGAAAGTTTCGATCAAAGACATGTATTCTGACAAGGAGGGAGGTGGAAAAGTGAAAGGTGGAGAGGATGAATTTAGAAAGGAAATAAAAGAAGGCACAACATCGGAGCTGCAAGAGGATGTTGTCACTGAGAAGATTATGGATGCTACATGCAAAGGTACTGGTGATGCAGGAGGAGGAGGAGGCAAACCGGACCAAACAGAAGCTGCAGGAGTCTGTGGGATTGAGAACAAAGCTTTTTGGTGTGATCAGGACTCCCAGTCCCACCCAGAGCTCTCGGCATCACTACAACAGCAGGAAAGCTCCATGAAGGGAGAAAATCGGCTTTTAGTGGAGTTTGAAGAAATTCCCGGTGTACCTGAACTGGACCGTCAAGATGAGGATTCAGCAGAGGGTGCGAAGAGGAAGGTCCGGTTCTCCACAGCACCAATCAAGGTAGGGCTGTTATGGAAAGTATTGCACCCGTTTCACTTATTTATGTTTATTCTTGTAAAGCATTTTGTCTAAAGTGGAAATGTTTTATTTTACATTTATGCAACTGTCAGTTCCGGCAGCCATTGGGATCATGCAGGAGATGTTCTCAGCCCAAAGCTATGTTTTTAATCTATTAAGGGGAGCGACGAGGCAGGAGCCTACATGCCTCCCTCCGTCAGCACCATGCTCAGAGCTGCCTTTACGTAAATGCACTAAAACTCCTGTGTGCAGAGAGAAATGTGTTGACACCACTGATAATGTGTGAAAAACATTTAAATGAATCCATGAGGACTCTGAATAAATACGAACATTCATTTTAGTTAATCTCTTCAGTGAAACAACTATTGTTGAGAGGATAAATACATTTTTTATTTATATATATATATATATATATATATATATATATATATATATATATATATATATATATATATATATATATATATATATATAATATAATTTTGCAAGGTTGAAACATACTGAGGAAGATCTAGATCAGAGATCATCATCCTTTTTGAAGGGCTAGCTGTAATGACCTTTGAACTTCCAGTCCAAGCTCACCTTAACTTTACGTAATATGAACATGTTTTTAATGCTTTTGTCATTATTAAATCTATGTAAAAACAAGGATGATTAAAATGGAAGAGCAACTGAATAAAATAACACTGTAGATGCAGCTCACTGGAGGGTTGTGCTATTTTTTTTTTTTTTAACAGGCTTGAGGGCACCACATATGGTCCTGGGGGGCTACCTGGTGCCTATCAGCACCATGTTGGTGACCCCTGATCTAGATTGTCCTCAGTCTGCAGTTATGCTTTTTTGTCTTCAGCTCAGACTACAGATTTTCTGTAGGATTTAGATTTGGGGACTGAGGTAGCCATGGAAGAAGATTGATTTTGTATCTGGTGAGCCATTTCTGTTTTGATTAGACCCTATATTTTGGGTCATTGGCCTCTTGAAAGAGCTAATGAACCATCATTTTCAGTTGACTGGCACAGCCCAACAAACTTTTGTGTTCAATCTCCGGATATTTCAGGAGATTGAACACAAATGTATTTTCAGTCCATAATCAAATGCCCTGCAGCAGGGTTCCCAGGGCGTTTGAAGGAGAGGTGGGCTCACATCCTCCTTCCTACTTCACATTCGACTATGTTTTACCAACAAACCCACCTAGAGTGTTTGTGGTTTAAGAACTCAGTTTTATTCTCATCTGGCCAAACTGTACAGGTCCAGTTAAAGTACTTGTGGAGTTCACCAAATTTGGCCTGTTTCTGTTTGTGATAGGACAGAATTGCTCTCCCCGGTCATCACTCCCAAAACAGCTGGTTAGCATGCTAATGGTGTCTAAAGATTGTGATGGAGGCTTGTTAACCCCAAGATGCCACCTTTTGCTGCAGGTCTCTAAAAGTAAATTTTTTTTGGACTTTTTTTACTTCCCCTACCATCCTGCTTTCATGTGTTGGCAAGGTACGTTTGGATCCTTGTCTTGTCTTGCTGCTCACATTTTGACTGTGTGCAATTTTGCTATCACAAAAGACAGCTTGGATGGGCATCATATTTTAAGTTGAGTCTAACTTTCCTCTGACCCCCCCCCCCCCCCCTCCCCCAGCCTGGGTAAATGAAAAGTTAGTAACCAATGGTTAAAACCCTGATTGCCGTAAAAAGTAAAGTATAAATAAAATGAAGGTGCTTCAGTAGCTTTAGTTTTTGAAGCAATTGTTAGGGGTACTAACAACTGTGACAATGAAGATCATGCTACTGCAACAAAATAAGCATTTATTTCAAGGTTTTTAACACAACGCATTAATCTGGATCTGCATCAGTTATGGTAGCGGCAGAATCTGCAGTTTGTAGCATCAGGGATTATGCGAGGACATTTGAGATTTTAAACAATCCCTGTGGTTTTGCCTGTACCATATGCTCCCTGTAACACTTCCCCGGTCTCTCGCCTCTCACACTGTCATTGACAGATTTTTCAGCCACAAACAGTCTTGTGGTGTCAATAGCTACAGATGGTTCTTTTTACAGTTGGCTCATTTATTAAATGACTGTATAAAACAGCAATTTCAGCAGGCCAGTTATTTTCTCTTTTTCTTTTTCATCTTCAATTAGGCCTCTAAAGGCTCTATGAGCTGAACATTTATTTGGATTTTTCAGGTGTACAGCACATTTTCCAACGCAGACTACGACAGACACAATGACGACATCGACCCAGTGTCCGCTTCGGCTGAGTTCGAGCTGGAGAAGAGGGTGGAGAGGATGGATGTTTTTCCAGTGGAAATAGAAAAAGGTATCTGTCCGGTCTGTGCCTACTTTTTACCTGATATCCGTGGCGTAACGTGAAAATGAGAGCGGGTTAAAATGCCTGGTCATAAAGTGTTTTTGTTCCCACCGACTCCAGGAGTGGACGGACTGGGTATCAGCATCATCGGAATGGGTGTAGGGGCCGACCAGGGGCTGGAAAAACTGGGAATCTTTGTCAAAACGATCACTGAGGGAGGAGCTACACACCAAGATGGAAGGTAAAATTGACCGTCATTAGACGGTTTGTTACATAGAAAAACAATAAAACATGGATGATGTTGTTTTCTTTTTTTTTTTCATGTTTGTGCGCGTCAGGATTCAGGTGAACGACCAGATTGTGGAAGTGGACGGCATAAGTTTGGTAGGAGTTACCCAGCTGTTTGCAGCTACAGTCCTCAAAAACACATCCGGCCAAGTCAAGTAAGTTGATAAACCATGAGGTTTAGTAAACCAGACTTCCTTCAGACATTCAAAGCTTTTGTTTTTTCTCTTGAACAGATGCTGAGTTTTGTTAACCTTACGTGCAGCTGCTTCATCGCTGATTACCTTCATTTTAGAAGAATGCATAGTCTTTACCATTATATGTGGAAGCTTTTCATCGCAAATGAAAGTTATATTATCATAAAAAAAACCTATAACAAAATTAATCGCAATAGACTTTTAAAACTTCTAAAGGTTTATTATAAAGGGAAATTATTTTTAGATGAAACAGTGGCAGTGAGACAAATATAACTTTCCACCCTCCTTTCCTGATGATTTTTTTTTTTTTTTTTGCTTTTTTCCGTAGGACATGTAAAAATGCACTGAGAGGAACAAAGGATGTAAAAATAGAACGTTGAATACCTACATTGAGTTTACACATTAGATCCTGTAGTTCTTGATGATCTCTAGAAATGAAGAAAAAGCATCTGTGATGAAATGCGTCTCAGGATCGCTCGTTTGTGGGATGATTGTATTTTCACAGCTTTGGTGCTTTATTCTCAGTGCATACTCAAAGATTGGGATAAAGTCATGGCAACACGCTTAATCTTTCTTATCTGTGATAGTCTGATGCCCCGTCCCCGAGGAGATGAGATCAGGTGTATCCGCAAAGGTATTTTTTCGTTTAGGCCGTTCCTCCACATGGATGTGGTGTTTTTGAAGGCCGTGAGCAATCATTTTTGCAACCGGTTTCCATCATAGAATAATTTCAGAACGGCGGTTTAAATTTTCTGTGTACGTGCGAGGAATTGTTTTTATTTGCAGACGATGCCGTCGTAGCTTCGCCTCCCTCTGTAACCCGTGTGCACGACAGTCTCTCAAATGACAACAAAAATGGCGACGTGCAGTGTTTGCGGCTTTGTTATGGCTGTCTGTAGCCTCCTCTGACTCTTCCTTTGTAACGGGGCCGCCTTACACAGCGTGTCCAATGTGTCTGATCCGCCGCCACGGCGTTTCACATCACGTGAATTGTCTGCTCGCCGCATGCTCGGTGTTTTTTTGCACCAACAATGGGGAATTCTTACTAGAGCCTTTTCAGTTGTGCTACCGCCTCTTGAGCAAACGTTTAAAAATGGTAATTTATGAACATTTACCGTGTTTGTCTCTGTGTAGGCCTAAGTATCTGCAGTCAAAGGTGTGTGTGTGTGTGTGTGTGTGTGTGTGTGTGTGTGTGTGTGTGTGTGTGTGTGTGTGTG
Organism: Fundulus heteroclitus; assembly: GCF_011125445.2. NCBI lineage: Eukaryota > Metazoa > Chordata > Actinopteri > Cyprinodontiformes > Fundulidae > Fundulus > Fundulus heteroclitus. The sequence continues at coordinate 359,320 of NW_023396553.1, read as the reverse complement.
TGTGTGTGTGTGTGTGTGTGTGTGTGTGTGTGTGTGTGTGTGTGTGTGTGAGATTCTTCTAATTCTCGGGTCTTGTAACGGTCGGCAAACAACTTGAAGGTCACCGCCACCTTCTAGATTGCCGAACAGCTTCTTTTGCTGCCCTATCTACTTGTTAATTTCCTTTAACCCCATAATGTGCTGGTATCAATACAGAATTTATCATTAACCCCATCATATGTATTCCATATAGTGTCTGTTGAATTTCTATTAAAATATCTGGCCTGCTTTCTGAATGGTTATACTGCAAACTAATTAAGGATGAACTAGAATCTGAACATATCACTGATCTTAATGGCTTAACTTCTTCAAGCATTAGAATAGCTAATAATATTGCAATCATCTCTCCTTTATGAACTAAAAGTCCATCACTTATTCTTTTCCTAATTTTAACATTGAACTCTAAAAGCCACTCCTATTTGATTTAATATATTTTTAGAAGCATCTGTATAAATGTTTGCATAACTATATTTATTAATATAACCCTGCACTATATATGAATTTAGAGTGAATTCCTTATCCTTTCTCCTTTTCAGCAAAGTAAAATCTACACTGTCGCCGAATGGATCAGTAGCTATCTACCAAAATGATATTCTTCTGCTGTGAAGTATTGAGCCGTTTTCATTGTTCAGTAGCCAATCGTCGCTTTGATGAGTAACACCTGGGTTCCATATTCAAGGCGTAATCCCAGGATGCAGTGCGCACAGGTGTCAGAGTAAGAAGTGACCGCCTGCAGGTGTGACTGATTTGTTCTTTCTGTTGCAGGTTTTTGATTGGTCGAGAGAAGGAGGGGGTAGAAAGTGAGGTGGCACGGCTGATCAACGAGAGTCTGGAAATGGACAAAACAAAAAAGGTGTGCTTTTAGATGAAAATCGTTATTTTTTTTTATTTTGTAGGTTTGGAAGAAAAAATGCATGATTTAAATTGTGCTGTTTTTTTCCTGTTTTTTCCTTCCTGTTGAAGAGAGAAAGCAGAAGCAGTGAAGATGAGGGCAATGATGACAGCGTGTCGGAGAAAGACTCGATCTTTGAAGAGGAAGGAGGAGAGGAGGAGGAGGAGGAGGAGGAGGATGAGGAGGAGGATGTGTCTGTTTTGTCCAGTCTGGAAAACTACCAGCTTTGTCTCAAATACCAGCAGGTGCAAGTCCTTAATTAGATGACATTTATAGCATGTCATTTTTTTTTATTGTTCTTCTCAGACCTTTTTTATAAATAAATGAACCCCTTCAGTTCATTTATTTATATTTACCTTGCAGATAACTAATACCAAAATTCCTTCTGAGTACCACTAAAAGCATGCCTGCAGTAGTACTTGTGCCACATGTAGTAGTTAGTAAAATGAATACACTGTAATATGAGTAACTGTTTGCATCATTATGTCAAACTGATTCATGTAAATACGTTCTCTTAACTATCGTTAAAGCTTCAGTCCAAATTGAGAAGCAGAACGACTCAGTTGCACCGGGCTAGAGAGAAGGTAGGTGAGATTTGGATCTCTCACACAAACCGATAACTGAACTCATTGTAATGCACTACCTTTGTATCCAAATTTGGAAGCAGCCTGACCCATTTAACTGTGTATGAGATGGCTCATACCCAGTTATTAGGACAAGGGCCTTGTTCCAACTCCCCGCCACGTCAGTGCCACTTTCCAGCCAGCGCCTTGATGTAATCGCCGCTGTGATTATAACTGGGTTTTCAAAGCCTTTCGATCCGGAAAAGATATAGATCTTGATTTTTATCTATCCAGTTATGTTGTATATTAATTTTTCTTTTTAGTTGAAACTGTATAAGGTGGAGTTTATAAGTTATCCTAAAGGAATAGTCTCTGGTGTAAAAATATAAGTGTTTTCTAAAAGCTTTGTGTTTTGCCATTTTTCTGCCAGTTAAAGGCCTGGGAGGAGCGGCGGACCCGTTGGCAGAGCCTGAAAGCTGAGCTGGAACAAAGGGCACAAGATGGAGAGGAGAAAGCAGAGAAACTAGAGAAGTACGGTGAAGGCTCATCATAAATGTAATTGGCTGAGATTAGACTTGAGGCTCAACACTGAAACTTCTGAGAGGGCCAATCCCCCATAGAGCCACCAGAGGGTCTCATTTCGACCATATGCCCATAAAAGCCTTAGAGGCTGCATTTCACTTTTCATTATGATTTTTCTTGAATAAATATGAAAATACTTAGGTTTTTCACATTGGTACAGTAATATGTGTGTATATATATATGTATATATGTATGTATGTGTGTGTGTGTGTGTGTATATATATATATATATATATATAAATAAATAAATAGAGCATGCCAAACAATTGCAAATTATGTTTCTTGAATTGCATCAAATGTTTTAAGCAGTTGCTTAAAATGTTTTAACACAATTGCTGAGATACTACATTTATGAATACTGAAGTGCAAAAAAAACAAAGTGCCAACTTGTTGGTTAAATCATGAGTGCATGATCTTTTAGACCCTCATAACACTGCATTCTGGGGGTGGTGAGCAATGCGGCAAGATATTTTATCATGAATATGAATTGTGACTTTATCATGGCCTCCACATGCAAACACACAGCTCTTAAAAAATGTTTGCAAAAGAATTTTTTTTTTACATATTTGAATCAGTTTGTGCACTTTTTCCAGCCTGGGCTAAGCACAACAGATGTAATAATGCTCTAAACATACTTAAAGTACACCTTATTTTTTTCCAAAACCCTTTGCCAAGATTTGATTTATTTTGATGGTAGATGGCTTGTTACTTGTATAGCGCTTTATCATGTCTGACAACCCCAGAACGCTTTACACTACAGTCATTCACACCCTGACGGTGCTGAGCTGTTAGTAGCCACAGCTGCCCTGGGGCAGACTGACAGAGGTGAGGTTGCCATACATCGGCGCCACCGGGCCCTCTGACCACCGCTGCCAGGCAATTCAGGTGAAGTGTCTTGCCCAAGGACACAGCAACTGAGAGCGGGGGATCTAACCGGTAACCCGCCGGGAGTTGCAGGATTAACTCCTTAACTCTTGCATTACTGTCGGCCCAGTATTATTTCTGCATTCTTGCCACGTCATAGGAACATATTCCAATGTAAAATAATAATAATTGTAAAGTTATGTGCAACAATGGTTTAACTTCTCATGGTTTAACTTGAATTATTATTGCTTACTGCTTTAGTAGCAGCGGCAGTAGTTATTGATGTGGGTAGAAGGGCACTCACCTTTTTTGTCTTGATCCTGAGGCAGGTTGATGCTGATCACTGACCTCATTTTTTTCTAGATTCCTCTTTTTAACATAATCTTCCAAATCCTGTTTGCTCGTGTTTCACGTTTACTCTTTTTCTTCATGTTTCCACCCTCAGTGAAACTACAGCCTCTAGTTCCAGTCGAATAAGATGGTTAATTTATTTTTTTGATCACGTAATTAGCCAAATCAACAAAGAATTGTCATTATGACTGACTCTGTTGCCATAGCAACAAGCAAACTGTACAAAGACTAAGCATGCAGCAGTTTTTTTCTGATTTTCAATGGGGTGAAAATGATCTCCTTGGTGGTTCTAGGCATAATTATAGCTCCTTGTTTTGCAGCAAATGTCCCATAATTGAAGATGAATAACAGATTTTAGAAAGGGTCATAAAAGGAAACACACTGGGCTCAATTTAGGACTTGCAGAGGGGGGGTTAAAATGTCCCGTTTAAGGTTCTAGTGTTTTAGCTGTGATCCACAGAATGAGAATATTGTTGCTTGAGAACATGATGATAATAAGACTCACTCTAATCATCAGTTACTGGCAAGAGGCCCAAACGCTGTGCAGAGTTCTGAGCCAGCGACTTGCTGATACCCAGGGCCAAACGGAAAGCCTGGAGATCAAATACAGCAAAGCTAAGAGACTTGTCAGAGATCATCAGAGCAGGTGGGATCGAAATGCACTCATCTTTCTCACTGTATGAACTACCTCAAAGCACCTTCTAAATTGTAACTTTAAAGGTTGTCTTAAAAGGATCCCATTTCTCCCCTCAGAGAGGATGAGATGGACAAAAGACTTGCAGATTTGAGGAATGAAATGGAGGAGCAAGAAAAGCAGAACAGGGAAATTGTGGAACGGCTACAAATCCAGGTGACGGGAGATTTCATAAGTCTGTTCATTTGTTTCCCCACATGGCGTCTATTTATTTCATCTTTGTTTAATTTTGCTAGGTGGCGCAGCTTGAAGGAAAAGAGCCTGAACCACAGAAAAGGAACCACACTGTGGACTCTTCTGTCACAGGTAAGCATCAGTTACTGTAGTTACAGTGGGATACCTTCCCAGTGTGCCTGATTGTTTGACTACTAGAGACAAAGATTCCTACAATTTGACCCCAAGAATGGTAAACTGTTGTCCTAGCGGTTACACAATCTATAGAAAGTGCACCACTAGATTGACCAGAGATCAAAATTGGACAATTCTTTTTTTTCTTTTTTTTTTTGATTAGATCTGATTAGTGATGAGCAAGAAAAATACAAAATGTTATTCTATTGCCACATGAATCAGAAATATAAATGTATAATTTTTCATTCTTTAAAAACATCAACATCAGATAAATATTTTAAAGGCATATGCTTGGTTGCACACATAGGGATAATATTGCCAATTCTTTAGTTTTGGTTGGATTAAACAAGCAGAGTACAGGTTCCAAAGCTTATGCATAAATTCCCCCCCCCCCCCCCTCTGACAAGTTGAAAATTTGAAAAAGTGTTGTGCATAGGAGAAGAATTCGGAAAGTATAAGCCGCTGCAACTGCAGAGGGTTTTTGTTTAGAGGCGTAATGTTTTCTGACGTAAAAGTATTGAAGATGGCCCATGTGCTCTTGCTAATGCATCGATTATGACGGCTACTCAACAAAGTAGGCAGGTGAGCCAGAGCGTGACATCCATGCACACGCCCAGACAGTAGGATGTGAATCACTCTCTCAGGAACTGACTAATCCAGCCTGTAGAGGCAACTGCAGTAAATGGAGGAAAACTCATTTTACATGTAGGGTAATTGTAAGGGCATGTAGGAGGAGGGGGAGGGGGGGGGAGAATGTACCTTTAAACTTGTACAATGCTCATTTAAATGACCACCTGTATCAAAAAAAAAAAACCTGTAGTACACTTTAAAATTTTCTAAAATCTATGACAACTTTAAAAAAAATAAAATAGGGTACCTTGAGACAATCATGATTGCATCTCCAAAAAAAAAAAAAAAAAAAAAATCATCTTTTGCCTTCTGAAATCTCTCAGACTGGTATCTTCCAGTTCCGATTACTGGACGTCTTGACTCCAGCGCTCACATAGCCAGGGCTCAACTAGCCCAGAAATCAAAACGCAACCCACCATCAAGGTACAAACTCAGAGAGAGCTTCAAAAAACAGGTGAGACGGAACAAAAACAGGAGCAACTTTCACTCTAAACTTGCTTGTACCAACTGGTCCACCTGTTTTCTTCTGCAGCAGGAGGAAATTGTCCTTAAAGCAATGGAGAGTCAGTCTCTGCCCCCTGCAACAGCAGTCCAAAGCAACAAAAGCGACCCGTCCGGTACCTCCACTTGCCCGGTGCTTAGTCCCCAGCCTACCAGCACCTCCCTCTTAACCCCTTCCATCTACATCACCGACACTGTCACACCCTCTCCATGCAAATCCTCAGCGTCCAGAAAATCCAAAAGGATATTTCCAGACTTCAGGTAGATCTTGTTGGTGACTTAAGATCTTTATAAACTTTTCAATAGCAAATTCACTTTATATTTGGAACATTTAAAGGATTTAGCAGGATCTGTTACTCGAACGCTGACTTCTCTTTACCCTTTTAGTGGCATTCGGAAGTCTCTCGGCAGAAGAAGTGAAAAACGCAGCAGGAGATCAACCAACAGCAGGTGTGGAAAATTTATATTCAGCCATGGTTTTATTTTTGTTCTTCCCAAAAAAATGGAACTTTTATGCTCTTGTCTGGTTTTTTCATACATTTTGCCATTTTAAGGAGAATGCATCTTATGCATTATCATGTTTAGACAATTGAACTCAAATCAGTCGGAGCATAATCTCCAATTTAAGTCCTTTTTTGTGTTTTTTTTTTTGTTGTTTTTGTTTTTTTTGTTGCATGTTAAATCACTTCGGTCACAGCGACACAAAGTCCCAAATTGTAGGGATGTGTTTTGAACTTGGGTAAATCATGACAAAGGGTTCGCCAACCAGGCAGCATGATAAAAAAAAAATAAAAAAATTCACTGTCTCCAGGGGATCATGTGGCGATTTAATCGATGAGCCGACGGGCATTTCCCCCTCTGGTTCCATCACCTCAATGCCCTCTTGCCTGCACCTTCCCTGGTTTGGGGATAAAGGGAAAGAAAGGGAGCAGGTGGAACATGGCAGGCAGAGGTTGCGGTCTGTGTCCAGCAGCAGTTTGCCCTATCTTACCACATCAGGCAGAAGAGATCAGGTAAGGACCCACCAGCTCCCTTTATGTGCCGTTCTCTGGTTCTAGGCAGATGGTACTCCCCGTTTCTTTCTCTCAGCTTTATTGTGCTTCTACACGTCTTGTTAGAGAAAGTTTTCCTCTTTGACATTAGCATGCATGCAGCAGATGTTGCATATGAGAGTAGTCTAGGACTCTTTCTTTTGGTTCTAGAGCATTGGCTCTCCAGTGTGCAGCTCCAGCATGGCGGGCCATGTCTCTGATCACTCCCTCTCTGGACACTCTCTCACTTGCACCTTTTCCTCCTCCGAGGTAAGACTGTCCCCTTTGTCTTTTCACTTTCCCCTCTCTCTCCATGGAGCACTTAGTCTAGACAGTTTTTCGCCAGCGTTCTCTGCCTCGTTGGTAAGGGTTTCCTCCTCTTTCCTTCACCGCTCTGCTCTCCCGTCAGACGTTGGACGACTATCCCGTTCCCAACAACAACAATAATCGCTGGCAGTGCCGGCCCGTCTCTGAGTGGAACAACCACCAGGTGTGTCTGTGGTTAATCAGCATGAACATGGATCAGTACACCCCAGAGTTCACTGCCAGAGGAGTGGATGGAACACAGCTGCTAAACATGGACGGTCAGAAGCTCAAGGTGAGAGGAAAAACACGGAAGATCACTTTTAACCTGTGCAAATCAGATATTTGGGAATGCCTGTGATGTTAAATTGTAATTTTTAATTTTCATGGCCATACTGGTGGAACCTTTTCCGCATTAGTACGGTACAACCAAAAAGCTCGATGTATTTTATTGGATTTTGTGTTATAAAACACAACGTAGCACATTGGGAAAAAAAAAAGACATGCATCCTTTTACTTCTAAGCTTTTAATTTAAAAACAAATCTGAAAGGTGTGACATGCATTTTTATTCAGCCTTCAAGGCATTACTTCAGAACCAGTTTTTGATATAATTCAAGGGGCATATATACCAATTTTTCAGTTGAACTGATGATTGCCCAGTGTTTGCAAAATGGCTCAAACTCGCAGATTGGATGATTCACTACTAGTTAGTTAATGCTTATTAACTAAAGTATTGAATTGTCTCCTCCCACCCCTTTGACGAGATCAATATGAATATACTTCGATTTCAATATTCCATTGTATTTCTGCTACTGTGTCTGTAGTTCTGCTGGAAAGTGAACCTCCATCCCAGCCTCAAGTAATTTGCAGCCTCGATTTGATTTTCTTACATTATTGCAATGTTTTGATGTTTTCCATACGCACTTTTTGCAAGTAGACAAAAGTTAGATTTTTCTAGTCTAACCAGAGCGCCTCTCACCTGTTGGTTGCTCGTTACAAGACTTGTGGCAAAAATGGCTGCACTATAGCCTCTCTACACTTGGTTACAGGTACAAATCCACGTCCAGTTATCTGAAATGATTGGCTCAATCTTTGATTCATTAAATTGTGGTTGGTCATTCAACTTATTTATAGAGCCAACAGTGGGGTATTTATTTAGGTTTAAAACATTTCAATATCCAAGGACTTCAAAATGTAATGTCTGATTATATTCCAATGCTTATTAACTAAAGTATTGAATTCTCTCCCCCCCCCCCCCTTTTTTTTTTTACAAATTTTTCGCTGAAAGGCGCTCGGTATGTCAAGTCAAAATGACCGCTCTTTCCTCAAGAAGAAGCTGAAGGAAATGAGAAGAGAGGAGAAGGATCAGAAGAGGGAAGACAAGAAGCTAAAAGAGGGTGAATGCAAGGAGAGAGCAAGGATACTGAGTGACAAATCTGTAAATGATGTCAGTGGGTGGGGCAAAACTATAAGAACAGAGTCCCTGTTGTAAAGGAGCTTATAAGGTGAAATCATATGCAGCACCAGCATTTTTTTTTTTTTTTTTTTTTTTTTTTTTTTTTTTTGTGCTAATAGAAATGGATAGATCTGCTTCTCACTCGTTTCAGATGCATGATGGTCAGGGTTAAATTTGAATCTCTACCAGAGCAGTGGTGGATTCCAGCACCATGATTTAAACGGGAATTACATTTTTAAACGGGAGGTGTGTAATCACATGTCCTGCAGTGATGTTGTTTTTTTTATCAATTGTAATTTATTCTTGGAATGCTTTTCAATGTCTGCTAATGTCTGCACTCAGGAATTTGTTGTAAATGCTTTTTTTGTGTGTGTTTTAATAAATAATGCTTTCAACTCTGCCATTGTTTGACATTCTTACTGAAGACACACATGAGTAAGACAAGAAAAACATTTTATTTAAAATCCATATAAAATTATGCTGTAAATCATAATTCATATCTCGCAGCGGTGCATTGGACAAAAGATTACTGTATGCCAACACATTTACAAAGTTCTCAGCCTAGAAAAAAAAACTGGTATGAGGCAAAAGGCCATCTGCAGTGAGGTGTAGAATATGAATGACCTGGTAAGGGTAACTGAGCACTTAGGGTGGCATTTTGGATTCATCATAGTATAAACATGTCATTTCTGTTTGTAGAGCAAAGATTAAAAAAAATTTGAAAATACAAACATTTCCAGCTTCCAACCCTGTAAGCCCTGCAGCCTGAATCACATGAGTGCCCAAAGCTGCTCTTGTCCCTCATGTGATTCAGTATATGTAAAATGGTTAATTTAAGAATAGTTAAGCCCCCCAAAAGAACAGTTTTTGATACTATATTTGGTTGTAAAGACTTTTTTTTCCAAAATGTTCAGCTCTTATAAATAAACAAAATGGCAAATATCTTGCGATCCAACTAATAACACCAACATATTATGTACAGGAAGATTTCTTATTCAGTAGTTTTCTTGCCATGTGATCTTATCCATCTTCTTTTCCAAAATTTTCCTTTTAGTCCAATCCAGTGCAAGTGGAAGAGGGCCCTTTATCTGGCATCGTTGAAAAATAAAGCGCTCTCCCATTTTAGAAAAAATAAAAATTTTACACACTGTGAAGAAAGAAAACAGATTTAATTCTTTTGAATACAAGACTTGTATACCATCAGACCAAGTGACTTGGATTGTTCATTTGCAACAGAACTAATTGAGACCTGGGGTCCGTTCTTCGTACGTTGCTTAAAACATCCAAGATCAAATGACACATCAAAGATGATTTAATCCGGCTAATCATGATCCGGCTAATTGGGTTCTTCGAACACACCTGTTGTTTATGATTAGTATCGCTGGATTGAGTTATCTGAGATATCTGCGCGTTCATGCGTTTGTTTAAAAGGGGAAATGTATCGATAGTAGAAACAATGATCAGCAGCGCTGCTATTGGCTGTTCAGCATGGCCAAAGAACGCCCACAGTTTTTTTCCCAAGCAGAACACGAGCTTTTAATGGAAGGTTATGCCGAGTTTGAGTCATTAATTAAAACAACAGGGAACACCTCAAAGTCTGTTAAAGCCAGAGAGAGGGCTGGCAAAAAGCAGCAGACAAATTAATGCGTAAATACCGTCCTTCAGTATGTATTTTTGCATTTTAATAATTTCATATTTTATGTCAGAGCCTCCACGGGACCCATTAGAACATGTGGACAAGTAAAAGGGAAATACAAGAATATTCTACAAAATGGTAGCCTTTAATTATTATACTGTATTTTAAAAAGCCACATGTTATGGCAACAGATCCAATATTGGTGTCATTCCTTAGACACTGGAAGTAAAGGACACGTGCAAACCGGGAATTTTAACAAAAAATTCTTTATCTATAAAAAAATGAAGTTTTTCCTTTTCCAAGTCATCCACAGTTTACACAGTAAAACTGTATTGCTACGTGTCTAGATAATCCATCCATAGTTTTTTCTAATACAATATACGGCACGACAGGAAGCAAACCTTTCAAAGTAAAACTAAACTTCACAATAAAATGGCCTGAACAAACCTTCTTACTGAATGATAAAAATAAAAAGCAAACCTTCATACAAATAACTTAAATATTTTCTATTTATGGCTCTAACACCACTTTTTCCTCTTTAAAAGCCACTGTTCAATGATGTGCTTGTCTGTTTATAACAGCCACCAAAAAAAATATTTCTACAATTACACTGTCGCGCTGCGCTAAAGGATCCTGTCTATTGCGCAATACGCGATTAATTCGAATAGTTCTGAAATTATTCTTGCACCTTCCGCAACAGGTTGCTGTCGTAAAAATGGACATGGCTAAGACAGACTTCCCTATCTCCTCCGCTTATACAGCTGCGATCTAATCCTGTTTACATGAGCAGGCTTAAATTTGCACACCTGTTGCTATGACAGCAAGTTCAGGATGAGTTTCAAAGAACCAAACAATCAAAGATCATGCCAAATCGTCAACAATCAAATCCAGCTAACTGAGTTGGCGACGTACGAAGAACGGACCCCAGATGCAATGATCCTCAAAGCAACAGCTGCCATCACCTCCTGTGGTAAAGTCTGATACAAGTGTGTACCATTTCATCCTTTGCTTGACAGAAATGTTAGTTCAGTCCTAAATATCACAGGTATATAATCAATATATAGGAATCTCAAGAAACTCAAATTTCAGCTGATGGCTTAAACTAAAATGTTACACAAGAACAATAAAACCAGGATTAAGGTAGAAATGTACAAGAATGGGGAAGACTGCTAACTTAACAGTTGTCCAGCAGACGATCACAGCCATCCTCCATAAGAAAGATGAGCCATAAAGTCATTGTTGAAGACGCTGGCAAGTGTATTAATTGTAAATTTGAGTGGAAGGATAAAATGTGAAACAAATCCAATTCAAGAGTGAATTTTATTTTCCAGCGAAACGAGAAGTCTGCCCACGTGGACGAAGGCCCCATAATGCCAGATATAATGACCAGGGTAGCATTGTGCTTGAGTGGTCTGCATAAACACCTGATATAAACCCCAAAGAGAATAAATGGGATAGTGTCATGAGAAATGAGCTAAAGGCCGCTAAAGAGCAACCTAAGCAGGGCCACGGGATGATCACATCCTTGCTGTGGTTCATTGAAGCAGTAATTTATGCGACAATAGCCATGACTGATTTTTGATATTTTGCGGTACGTGGACATTCTTTTCAGTAGGCTAATATTTCTGTAAAACTATCATCGACTGTAATGTTCTATTTTTCTGAGAACCTGAATGTTCATAGTAAGCCATGATCATCAAATTTAAAAGAAAAAAACTGTGTGAAATGAATCAGTTTCACCTTTTGTATAACTGAAATAAGTCACCTTTGACATTCTAATTTAATGAGATGCAGCTGTAGGCGCATCCCCAAGTAAGAATTGACCATCCCTTGCAACGATTGGAAGTAGCGCTATTGTACAAAGACAAAAAGGAAAGAAGATGAAACTTGGGATTCATACATTCCTCACTTTTTATGAGTTTGATGTCAGCTTCTCTTTGTCGGATGGATCCGCCTTATTTTTCCCAAAGACTCCACACTGAAACGAGGAAAATCATGGTGGTAAGATGCCAGTATGTGTCGAATTAAAATACAACTTATGTGTAATGTGTTTCTTTACTAAGCGGAAAAAACGGAGTCTTTATCCATACCTTCCAAAGGAGGAAAGCCAGTAGGGCCAGGAGCAGCAGGAGGAACAGGATGGTCAGCAGAATGATCCACCATGCCACTCCTCCATACCGAGCCTCACGTCGCTCTGGATACACAGTCAGCCTCACCTGCAAATTGTGACAAAAATAACAAAAACGTTAGAATGAAGTTATTTGAATGAAAGTTGCAAAAAGCTTTTAAAATTCTTTTTTTTTTTTTTTTCCCATGACAGCTTTAACCTGTTGGTCAAAAGGTTTGTGGTCTCATTTTGACCATATTACTGTTTTCCATGTTACTGCTTTATCCAGCAAAGGGGCTTGTTATGACTTTCCACTCACCAATGAAGGTCAACTTTGTCGACCTGCATGAGTAATATTTGTCCAGTTAACAGATTCTCCCAGCTGAGCCTCAGACATCTAAAGTATAGCTACTTCAGGTCAGCGTTACCATGGGCTTATAGCCTGCTTCTCTGATTAAGTCCTTGCCCGGACAGTCCGGTACGGTGGACGAACCTCTCTCAGTAGGTTTGCAATCGTGCCACTCTTCTTATTTTTTTTTTTTTGATCAGCGATTATTGCGAGATGTTCAAATCTGGAGATGATTCTGTCGTTATCTTTAGGTTTATTACATAGCCCTGCCTTACCTTTCAGGAGTCGTGTTTGGTCTTCATGATGCTAATTATTCACTAAATCTCTCTAACAAAGATGTAAGGCTGGAGCGACCAAAGTGGGCCTCAGAATAATTTTGTGCGGCACAGAGCAATTTCAAAAACTATTCAAAATGTGGTTTGTAAGCCAAATTTTGTGGTAGTGGTAGAAAATGGAAAGTATTAGGTACTACCAAAAGTATTTATCCTTAATTGTTATTTATTTTTTCCCTTAGGTTTAATAGTAAATCCAAGCATAAACATCTAACAACTTTCACTAATTGAGTACAACCTTAAAACTGTGTATCCTACCTGTTGCACCTCTTAATTATACATGACTGGATTGCTTTATCATATAAAAACATAAAATACATTGAAGTTAGTGGTTATAATCTTAAGAGCTTAAAAAGGGTTTGAATACTTTTGAAAGGACCTGACTTATTTTTCTGTTTTGGGCCCAGGATGAATGGTCTTATTGTGTACTTTACCTGTGTCTCAGCATTCTGCAGCATTGTGTTCTTTTTCGTGCTGTCAACGTGTAGAGACGCATTCACCATCAACTCCACGTGATGGAATTTGGAAAACTCCTTTTGAAAGCATAAAGAGAAAAAAATCAGGTTGAAGCTGGGCTAGGTGTAATAAAATAAAATAAAAAAAACACAAACATGGACTTTACGACCAACTATAGGGATGTTTATTTGTCTTGAACAGATATCAGATGGATGCTCATTCAAATTTTATAGAAATTCAAATTAGCTTAAGTCTTCCTGTGAACATTTGGTGCCATCATTTAAATTAGTAAGTAACGGTTATGTGAGAGTATGGTCAACAGTGAGAACCTACTAGTGTGAACAAGATAAGCCAAACAAATGGTTTTAATTTTACATCTTCCACACAAAAACAGTACATCTCATTCTTAAAGACCAGGCAAGGGCTTCAACTCATCTCCAGTCCTTGTTGGAAAACAGAGGAACAAAAATGAAAATATGAATATATACCTCTGCGAAGGTGCTATCCCACAGGTAAGACGTCACAGTGATGGATGCCTTATTGTCCAGACCCCCCAGGGGGCACGTTATCATCGCACATTTGGCTCCACTGTCGCACGACTGTAAACAGACAGAGCATTGTCATGTCACTCTTACTGCTGGGATCTGTATGCTAAGTTTAGTATTCAACTTATGAAGAGAAGAAACCGCTTGTGCTGTAATACCAAAGTCTGGGATTTCTTGTCTCCGATCAAGCGGGAAAGTTTCCCCTTAATTCTTTCGTCGGTGGCTCTTTTTTTTCTGTCGACTGGTTTCTTAAAGAAGAAAAGAACATCATGTGTCAGTCTTTGCTCTTGCCTCAACATGTTTTCACCTAGGAGGAAAATAATCCATGTAGAAAACACAAACTTATTCGTCAGTCTTTTGAGTTAGGAATGGACGGGGAGGCAGATGAACACCATCTGTTTTTGTTTGCTTATTTCAGCTGCAAGTAGCTATGCTAGGAGGTTCATCGGAGCAGTTCAAACTCGTAGGTCGTCCAACTTTTCCTGGGGGGATCCCAAGAAATTCCCAGCAGGAGGAAAAGTGATGGCAGTTGCCTCTTGGGGTCTCCTCTCAGTAAGTTGAAACACGCCTAGACGGAGCCAGCCACACATGTGATCCTGTTCAGATCCTAAGACCCACTCCTAGTAGTTGATAGTGTTAGTACATCCACTGACTGTAGAATTACCTGTGAAACGTTTTCACACAGCCAGAAAACTGCTTGTTGTTGCAACCAAATCCTATGTGATTCTGTGAGAGTAGGGAGTAGCAAGATGGCGACCAGTGACTTCAGTTTTTCGGCAAAATCAGCACTCCAGTGTATAATATAGCTCAGTGGTTCAGATTCCCAGACCCACTCGACTGACACCTTTTGACACGTCTACTTGAAGTTAGCTCCTGTTAGGTGTATCCGGACACAGGGGCGGTGCTAGTTATTTGGATGCCCTAAGCCCAAATGCTTTGTGGTGCCCAACACATGCACACCAAGAAACCGCAAAATAATTCAGTATTTATCAATGTGTATCTCTCTATTACCAAAATAACTTCTGAATGTGCATGTTTTGAAAACAGCTGGTTTGGTCAGACTCCATTTACCAGACCTCTGAACATGTAAAAACCCCTACTAAAGTGTTAGCTGAGCACCTCACACACAGGGGCCTCTGCCAGAGATTCTTGGTTCACCGTCAATCCTCAACCTGCTTTTGCTACTCTGTCCAGCTTCCCCAACCCCCCCCCATCCCACCCAAGTGTCCAAAATATACAACCACAGGTTTTCCTAGCTTAAAGTGCCTTAATATCATACACCTATGCTTAAACACGGGGATTATTATTGGGCATCCGGTAAGTTAAAAAACAAAAGATGAATCTGCTTCAGATCAAAAAGGTCTTCCCTTGTTACATCCTTCCAGGTACCCATTTTTGCTCACCTTGTTAAGAGGGTTGATCTCCTCTAGGGGAGAGCACTTTATCTGCTTCAGTTCAGTGGAGCTGATGTTCATCAGGTAGAGCAGATTCTTCTTTGTCTCTGTCATCTTTGGCCACTTTATACGAAGGGCGACAGTCCCAATGTCTTTCAGCCGCATTCCTCGGTTGATTATCTATTTAACAGGAAAATCAATTCACACCTTACAATAGTTGTGGTGCGTTCAAACACGGTCATAATGGGGATTTTGAAAGCAGCAGCCTGTTCCAGAGGTTCTCGTTTATCTTGCTTGTCATTTTCTTTTTCTATTAATCCTTTTGATTAGTCTTTTATTTCAAATTATAGCTGCCGTTCACTTTTTACTATCACCCGCCTGATAATTTTTTTTTTACAGTTGGCATTGGGCAGATTCCACCTGCTGCTAGGTGTGTCAATTACATGCACACATGACCAGCTGATGGTGTCCTTCAAAATACAGCCGCTGCCTGAAGTGAACCCTGTGATACCAGAGGATATCGAGAGGAAATACTGCCCCAGTATACAGCCGGTTGTGGTTTTGTGTCCTTTAACACGTATCGATCTATATATATATATATATATATATATATATATATATATATATATATATATATATATATATATATATATATATATATATATATATATGTGTGTGTGTGTATAGATAGATAGATGGATAGATGGACAGACATACAGGTGCTGGTCATATAATTGGGATATTACGGAAAGGTTGATTTTGTTTTCAGCAATTCCATTCAAAAAGTGAACTTGTATATTATATTCATTCATAACACAGACTGGTATATTTCAAGTGCTTATTTCTTTAAATTTTCAGGATTATAACTGACAACTAATGACAACCCCAAATTCAGTATCTCAGAAAGTTAGAATATTGTGAACAGGTCCAATAGTGAAGACACCTTGTGCCACACTCTAATCAGCTAATTAACTAAAAACACCCGCAAAAGCCTTTAAATGGTCTCTCAGTCTAGCTCTGTAGGCGACACAATCATGGAGAAGGCTGCTGACTTGACAGTTGTCCAAAAGACGACCATTGACACCTGGCACAAGGAGGGCAAGACACAAAAGGTCATTGCTAAAGAGGCTGGCTGAGCTCTGTGTCCAAGCACATCAATAGAGGCGAAGGGAAGGCAAAGTTGTGGTAGAAAAAAGTGTACAAACCATAGGGATGACCGCAGCCCGGAGAGGATTGTACAACAAAACCCATTCACAAACGTGGGAGGCTCACAATGCGTGGACTGCAGCTGGAGTCAGTGCTTCAAGAACCACCAGACACAGACGTCTGCAAGACATGGCTTTCAGCTGTCGCTTTCCTTGTGTCAAGCCACTCTTGAACAAGATTACCCAGCCAAGATTACCCAGTCTAAATCTAGAGTTTAAAATACTGAAACTATGATGGGCATGTCAAGCACCAGTGCTAATGTGCCAAGAAGTACAAGGAGCATCATGGTAAAGGGAAGAATAAAATCTCTCAAGACCACTGATGAAGGAATTCATCACAGAAAGACTTCTTGAGGTTACCATGTCCGCATAAAAACATCAGATATTATCTGCAGCCCAACTGTTTGTAAGACCAGCATGCCAGGAAAACGCAGTTTCTCACCAATGTAGATGTGCACAAGCTGTTAAATCAGAGGTTACCGATTATTTTTTTTCTTTATTTTAGAAAATTATGAGAGTAAAGTTGTAAAATTACATAAAGCTAGATTTAGATTTAGAAAGTGCAGCCTTCCCCCTGCATTAAAACGAGGAGTGTAGAGAATCTTGTAAAGTTATTCTTTGATATCAGTTTCACAAATATGGAAATGTTAAATGTTTTTAGCACATCAGCATCAAATCATCCCGCCACCCCCTCTTTGGGAACCCCTGTGCTAAACAATACTGATCCTTTAATGTAAACTATGTGGTTTGTAATTGAATTAAGATTGAGCTTTTTGGCAAATACTGTATCTAAATCACAGTATATGTGATACTGAGGATTTGTGAGGATGCGGGCTTGTTTGTCTTCCAACAGCCATTGGATGCTGTCATTTAGACCTAAAGCCTACAGTAAAAACTCGAGCAGCAAAAGAGACAGAACAAAGGGAATCGCAAATATTTATCTCTTTCTCCCCCGCCCCCTTCTTCTGGCCGACCCCTAAAATAAGGCACCCCCCGCCCTCCAAAGGTTGTGTGGCTTCCTCACTCGTCGTCTGTAGGAAGAATGTGTCACCACGAGGGCGTCTTCTGAATTTTGATTATGAATCCTTATGTGTGTCTTAAGTGTCTAAATAAATGCCCGGACCCAGTCCACACTGTACAAGTGTTCCAATAATCAAACCCACTTTATCCCATAAATTCTTACTTCTTACAAATTATTACCATTCATTTCCATTATCATTTTGTCAGTGTGAGATTAGGCTACTGCAAATAAAGCCGCAATGTATTTTAATCCCCTTTCCCATCACACTGATAGAGGTATTGACACCTGTCAATAAATAAAACATTATCAAAAAGGGTAGAGAGGGTAGAAGCTTTGCTCGACTTACAGTGAACCGGTGAGTGATGGCGCTGCCAGTATTGCTTTCAATATCTGTCTTTCCTTTGGCTTTTTCGTCAAAGTAGACCTGGGATGGACTGGCATGCCTGAGAAGACAGCAATATGCCGTGAATTGGCTGAATTATTCCATGAGTGTGTTTCTTCCGTGTTCTTATCATTACCCTGATAAGGACAGCTGCAGCATGAGGGCCACCATAGCTTTTGCTTTCACAGGCATTAGATTCTGCTGTTTACTCGTCCTGGTGAAATGAGCACAAGATATAAATTCTAAAAAAAAAAAGTGAACGCCAAGCTACCAAAAAGTTTCCTGATGCCGAACCCAATACTTACGTGTTCAACTGCAGTTCAATATCCACTTCAGTAGTGTTGAAGGCCTTGTTTGTGGCATCCAAAATAATGTAGAAAGTTGTCTATAAACACACACATTTACAGTATTTAAACAATTACTATTTTACATAGGAGAAGCTGAAAGTAGCCAAAAGTAACTTTTCTTTTACCTTTTTGTCACGTTTGAAAGGATTCCCAACCCCAAAGGCGGCACTAGATCCGTCTGGTTCTGGCTTGCAGGTGACTTCCAGCTGCTGTAATCCATAATGCTTTACCATTTTTAACAAGAACGTATGTGTTGGAGACAGTTTATCAATAAAATAAACTTACATCACGGTGAGACCGGCATGAAGAGTAGGTCATAGAATCGGGGAACTTGGCAATTACAAAAGCTCCGTATGCATCGTCTCCATTCAGATTGGACACCTCCACTTTCAGGGCAACACTTTTCTTTTCACCAAGTGAGATCCATGGCACTCCATTCTCTCTATAAACATTGAATTAAAAGATAATCATATTAGCATATATAATGATGAGTATGTGTTGCCATTGTGTCTACTTCAGTAGAAGAGAAAACCTTCCCAGTCTTGTGATTGGAAACATTAGCAAATCCTCTTACATCTCCGAATCAATAAAGGTATCTTCATCAGCAGTTGTGTAGCCGTAGCGATATTCTAGCATCAGCTTGCTGTAACACACACCATCGTTGCTGCATCCCTCTTTTAGAAACTCCACCTGCAAAGACGTGGATTCAAATTAGAAACACTATCAAAGCAAGGCATGGTTATGGGTGGCTTGCAAACACACCTCTGTTCGAGTTTTTTCTACATCTTTGGGATCCAGGACAGGGGAAAGTAGAGAAGGTTGGGACTGCCTACGTTTACGTTTAGCATTCTGGATGTTCACTGAAACATCAATGGGGAGCGCACGGAGCTTGTCCCCAATGTCATTCTGTAAGACGAAAAAGAAGCAGAATTTGTCATGTCCCAGGATGCGCTTTTAGCTTAGAAAATTGTAAAAGACACAAAAAATAAAATATACCTGTATGAGAAGTTTAGTTTTAACACATTTTTGGGACTCTTTTTGGTCCATGATAATGACCCCAGTAGACTTGTGTGGATTTTCCGGATCTGCGTTTTCAATGAATTTTCCCCTGGGATCAACGCCGTTCTTTTTGCGGTCAGCGTCAACCTCAAGATCGTACTTCACTTCTAAATGCAACAAACGAGGGGAGGCAGCATAAGCGTAACATATTCAGATGCAGATTTCTTTCCACTTTTTTTCTGTCAAACAAAATACAATAACAAAGATCACCTAAACAAATATTAGAAAAACACAAATAGAGCTTTCTGATATATTTTCTAAGAAATTTCAAATTTGGGGGAGTCTTTTGGTCAACTCTTCTTGTTTTCATCCATCCATCCATCGTCTTCCGCTTATCCGGGGTTGGGTCGCGGGGGTAGCAGCTTCAGTAGGGAGGCCCAGACGTCCCTCTCCCCGGCCACTTGGGCCAGCTCCTCAGGAGGAATCCCAAGGCGTTCCCAGGCCAGCTGAGAAACATAGTCCCTCCAGCGTGTCCTGGGTCTTCCTCTGGGTCTCCTCCCGGTGGGACGTGCCCGGAACACCTCACCAGGGAGGCGTGCAGGAGGCATCCTGAACCAGATGCCCGAGCCACCTCAACTGGCTCCTCTCGACGTGGAGGAGCAGCGGCTCTACTCTGAGTCCTCCCCGGATGACTGAGCTCCTCACCCTATCTCTAAGGGAGAGCCCAGACACACTACGGAGAAAACTCATTTCAGCCGCTTGTATCCGGGATCTCGTTCTTTCGGTCACGACCCAAAGCTCGTGACCATAGATGAGGGTAGGAACGTAGATCGACCGGTAAATCGAGAGCTTCGCCTTTTGGCTCAGCTCTCTCTTTACCACAACGGATCGGTACAGCGCCCGCTTCACAGCAGACGCCTGCACCAATCCGCCTGTCGATCTCCGCTCATCCTCCCCTCATTGGTGAACAAGACCCCAAGATACTTGAACTCCTCCACTAGGGGCAGCACATCCTCCCCAACCCGGAGAAGGCACTCTATCCTTTTCCGGTTCAAGACCATGGTCTCGGATTTGGAGGCACTGATTCTCATCCCGGCCTGCTTCGCACTCGGCTGCGAACCGCTCCAGTGAGAGCTGTAGATCACGCCCTGATGAAGCCAATAGAACCACGTCTTCCGCGAATAGCAGAGACGCAATCCTAAGGCCACCAAAACGGATCCCCTCAACACCTTGGCTGCGCCTAGAAATTCTGTCCATAAAAGTTATGAACAGAATCGGTGACAAAGGGCAACCTTGGCGGAGTCCAACTCTCACCGGAAACGAGTCCGATTTACCGCCGGCAATGCGGACCAGACTCTGACACCGGTCGTACAGAGACCTGACAGCCCTTATTAAAGGGTCCGGTACTCCATACTCCCAGAGTACCCCCCACAGGATCCCTCGTGGGACACGGTCGAATGCCTTCTCCAGATCCACAAAGGACATGTAGACTGGTTGGGGAAACTCCCATGCCCCCTCCAGGATCCTGCTGAGGGTGTAGAGCTGATCCACTGTTCCACGGCCAGAACGAAAACCACACTGCTCTTCCTGAACTCTTCTTGTTTTCATTACCATAATTTATGGCAAGCTGTTCAGTGCCCTAAACAGCAAAGTAGCCTGAAGTTGTGATCTTTTGACGTGTTGCAGTTTGAGATCTTTTAGCATGCTCCATGTTGTGAGATGGGTTTTATTTAGGTGATTTAAGTGTTTTCTTAAATCTGTAGGTCAGGTTGTTTTCAGGCCTCATTGTGGCTTGTAAAATTAGACTCCACTTTCCATAGCTTTGTACAATGTCCTGAAATATAAGCATGACTAAAAGAACAAAAACAGAGGAAATCTGCAAGAAGACAAACTGTTTTTTCCCGTGCACTGTACAGTTATTTTTTTGTACAATGTGAAAATGCAATAAAAGATAACTGTTTCAGCAAAATGACTAAAATCAACATTTAGATTATACTTACTGAGTGTGGAAGCAACGCTTGCTGGGTTTGCATCATACTTGAAGCATGCCATAACTTCCAAGCTGTGGATGCAGAACAGTTTACCCACAATCATACATGCAGTAGCTTTGTGACATGATTATTTTCTAGCAGATTCATATGTTTCTTTTTTTAATTGTGCAATTATAAAGATTCATGATGACTGCTGTTTAGAACGGTTAAAATTGTATTTTAGTGTTGTCCTAAATTGATGCCAAGTATCAATACCAAGAAAAATCAATAAAGGCATTTCTAAAGGATCATATCTGAACCCCTGACCAAACCGAGCTGATTATGTCATTAACACCTCAAGACTTTGCCAGCAAGCCAGCAGCCTGAGTTTTGGAAGCCAATTATAAATAGTTATCCCATAGTAGGATGTGCATTTACTAATATTGTTCTACAAAAAATTAGGGCTTCTCTAGGAAATTATGCTTTTTTTACCCCTTGCATTAGTTTGACAATGAAAAATAGACTGCATCCGTCGGTAGCCATCAGTTTATACCTAGGATGACTTCTGACCAGAACAGTAGTTCAGTACGTCTTGTCCAGAAAATTGTTTGGGGTATGATAGAGAATAAGACAGCAATAGCCTATAATGTTGCTTAAAAAAAACTGGTTAGGCTTTCATCTTTAGTTGGAAAGAAAAACTTCCATAGGATTTACAAGAAATTTTGCGTGATTACATCCTGGACTGATGGCACATTAGACAACATTCCTGACTGCAATGTTTTTTTTTATTATTATTATTATTTGCACTGATTGCTTCAACTTTTGAGGTGTTTTCTAAATATGTTGCGCCTGGTCAGCAAAGGACATTGTATTGTTTTTTTTTTTAAGAAATCCTTCTCACATTAAATTTTCTCTACACACTGAACAAAAGACAAGACAGGCAGACTTACCAGAAAGCGTTGCCACAGTTCTTCTGGTTGAGGTCGATTTTATTTGGTGAGAAAGTAATTTTCTTCTCAATTTTGACAACCGGTCGGGTCCTGTGAAGAAACACTTTCGTGAGCACCTCAGCAAGTACGTTACACGGTGCGAGATCAGATTACAGTATCAGTTTTAACTTCCTCACTTGTAGACAAAGACTGAATCTGACAGAGATCCAACAGCCAGGTCGGGGTAATAGTTCCCATCCAGGTCCATGTTGCCTGCCAAAGAGTAGCCAAACTGCCTCACTCCTAAAGATTTGCCAGATAAGACCTAAAACAAGACCAATAAGAGTATGAGGTTGGGATGAGTTGTTCATAAAGAGAAGGGTCTTTCCTAGTCTTCTGACTTCCAGAAGAGTTAGATCAAAAACTTTTTTTTTTTTATCAAGAACTTTCTAAAAACATTTTGAAACTATGTAATGAAGATAAAAGGCAGCATGGTGTATTTCTATCAACTAGAAAACAAATATCCGCGTTTAAAAATTAGAAAACTGGAAATGCATCTATTTAAAAATTTTATTATAAAGATTTTAGGGATACCATATACCATCAAACCAGAATTGTACAATTCAGACAAGCAATCAAGCTTCGTACAAATGAGAAGATTTAGAGAGTTATTCCAATAGTTTAAATACCTGTGAAGCTTTGATTTGGTCTGTGGCAGGACCGTGATAAATGTAAACTTTTCCCGCACCGCTGTCTGCATGAGGAGCTCCAACTGCAAAATCTGACAGAAGAGCATTGTGCTTCAGCTTCCACTCACGCTAGATGGTTTGAAGAGCGATCAACAACAGCACACACGCTGGTACACTAATGATGCCAGCTTACCATGGTAACCATCCTGGTTGATGTCTCCCAGGTTTTCCACAGCCAGGCCGAACATAGAGTCTGCAGGTCCATCTATTCTGGTTGGTTTGACATCGTTCCACCTTCCAGCCTTGTTGATGTAAATGTAGACGGCTCCGCCAATTTCTGAATCCTTCTCAAAGTACTGAGGGGCTCCGACCACAATGTCCTCCCAGCTAACGAGCAAGAAGATTATAGGCTCATGAGAGTTCAGTCAAAATCAAGATGAGACCAGAAGTTAACAGTGGGTGGGTCACCCTGTACTCCTACCCGTCTCCATTGAGATCCAGCACAGTCAGATCGTATCCAAAAGACGAGGCCAGGCCTTCCCCTTTAAGAGTGTACTCCTCGAGCATTACCCTGGTGGATTGCCCTCCTGTCTTTAGCAGAACCACCGCTCCACTGTAGTAAGCTCTGGGAGCTCCTGCTACCACCGTCAGCTGACCCTTGGTGGTCAAAGATTTCCCAGAGTCCAGGGAGAATCCTAAAATAGAGACAATTAAATAATGTATACCAGTGATTTGGTAACAGAGACACGGTTGGTGTTATTACAGCAGTTTGCTGAAGAATTCATACTGTAACCCTTGTATCTTGCAAACTTTGCCATATCACAACCATCATCCTTTTTTCTATTTTATTAGGAGTTAATGTGATAGACCATCCCAGAGTAGCACTTAATTCTGAAGTGCAAGGACAGGATACTGCTTCTCACAATTCTTTACAAATATAAATGGTCACCTGCACAATTACAGGTAAATGCAGCATGTAAGTGCAATGCTATTGCTAAAAATTGCTATCGCAATATTGATTGCAATTAATCCACACTTTCCTGCCAAATTTCTTTCTTTACCACAACACAATGTTCCCATCACTCTCCACGAACGTTGGTATCTTACCCACAACAGTTAAGCATCGGACATAAGTATGAATGGCCGTTAGAAATCCATCTAAAGGTACTGAAACTAAATTACACAAAGACTGACTTTATTTACACACCAGACGGCTCTGGATTTTTTTCAAGGGTGTCGAAATAATTATGCAAAATGCAAATGCACATGACATTTTTTTGGATTTATTTTGTGAAGAAATGTAAAAATGTGTATTATTGTCCTTTTTTTATTCCATATTAAACACTTAATTGTACATACCATAAAATCATAACAAAATGGATTTAAGTGGCCAGTTGTAGCATAACAACATGTAGAAAGGTTCAGGGTGTATGAATATATTTTCTAGGCAAATACCCATATAGCTGTTGGAAGGAACAGAAATCTTGTTAGGGTCCTTCTCAGTCTCATCTCCTGCCTCGAATGGTCCGTCATCATAGATCTCCAGATCTATGAAGGTGTCGTTCTTTTGTTCCAAGCGTACCACGCCTTGAAGCAGGAAGCAGAGGAGAAGAGAGAAAGATTATTTTGCTTGTTATAACAGTCTGCTAAACCATTTTCTATGAAGCATAATGTCAAACATATGACAGAGTAAATGAATCAGTAGTAGAACTAATTTTTTGTCAATAAAACTAAGCTTCATATAGCAGATGTTTATGGGACTATAAATTCTTGCCTTGTGCAATTTCCCAGTTGATATAAAACTAAACTACCTTTCCAACTGTAAACTCCAGGAGCCCCAAAGATGAAGTAGTGGAAGTCCTTGTCAAATGTTGCAGAGAGGCCCTGCTGGCAGGAACCAAACCTTTCGTGGCCCCGGTTCCGATTGTCACAGAAATGCCAGCGTCCACCATCTTCACTTGATCTGCTATTAATAGTTAGGTCCTGACTCAGCACATAGCAACGGCCAATGATGTCACGAGTTTCGAGAGAAGTGTTGACGTTTTTCTGCCGCTTGTAGCGATGAGCACAGGTCTGCCAGGGAAAGGGATAGATACAGGTGATGACTGACAGATTTTTATGGTTTTTAAGAAACATGTTTGCAGAAGTGAGCTTTGCCAGTCTCTGTGTGCTTTAAGTGTGATGATGAAATAGGAGCCTTACTAAAACTTTGCCTCCTGGTCCCTGACTGCTCACTGTCACCCCCATCCACTGATCTTCTTTGTTTTCAATTGTTGGATCCTCTATGAAGGAACAGGAACAAAAGGAGAAAAACAGACCAAAATCTTTAACAAAACCTTGGAAATCCAAAGTGTAAAAAAGGCTTTAATGACATGCATGTGCAGAAACATTGATGCTCAGAAATCTGACTTTCCTTGCAAACTCACGCACATCTTTCACTCTTCTGACCAAGGCTGTTCAAAACCCAAAATGAATTCATGAATAATTTACACTGGGTGCCCAACCACTTTTTTCTCTTTATTATATTTTTTATTCTTCCTTAATGCATGTCTCAGACATTGAATTACACTTCTGCTTTCAACCAGCAGAATATCTTCTCTGACTTTGATTTGCAAATGTCTCTAATTCTGAATGTCACAATCTCCAAGTGTTTGTTTTGGATGTTGCTTCATGTATTGGGACTGGTTCCTTAGATTTCCTGATCAGATTGTGTCTTCTTCGGTCTATTATCATTTTAGTGTTTGTTTATTTTTGTTTTTGTGGATTTAGTTAGTGGATTCTGTTATGATTTTGGTATAATATAATGTTAGATTTCTTCCTGTGTTTACTCCCTGTTGTAGCTCTGTTAATTACTCTCCTTTTTCAAGAATCAAGAACATTTTATTGTCACCGCGTGTTTCCGTGATGACATTTTTTTTTTTTTAGATAGACACCAGCTCAGGAAGCAAACAAACAATATATACGAGTAGACACAACAGACATATATATATACAGTCATGGCCAAAAGTATTAAGAATGATTCAAATGTTAATATTTACAAAGTCTACTGCTTCTGCAATTTGCATATACTCCAGAATGTTATAAAGAGTGATCAGCGTAACAGCAATTAATTGCAAAGTCAATATTTGCCTAGAAAATGAACTTTATTCCCCAAAACACAATAAATGTATAATTAAAGATATCACCTTGCCATAAAGCAAAGGTGATATCTAACTGGCTCAGGGAACAACACATAGAGATTTTGGGTCCATGGCCTGGAAACTCCCCTGATCTTAATCCCATTGAAAACTTGTGGTCAATCATCAAGAGACGGGTGGAAAAACGAAAACCTAGGAATTCTGACAAAATGCAAGCATTGATTGTGCAAGAATGGACTGCTATCAGTCAGGATTTGGTCCAGAAGTTGATTGAGAGCATGCCAGGGAGAATTGCAGAGGTCCTGAAGAAGAGGGGTCGACACTGCAAATATTGACTTGCTGCATTAACTCATTCTGTCATTAAAAGCTTTTGTTTCCTTGTACGCTGATGATGTTTTAATTTTCATATCAGACCCGCTATCCTGCAAATCTAAACTTTTGAAGATTCTGGCGGATTTTGGTGTTTATTCAGGTTATAAAATCAACTATTCAAAAAGTGTGTGTTTTCCCATCAACGATTCAGCAAAGCAGATTCCAGACACAAACTTGCCATTCTGTATATCACATTCCGGTTTTAAGTACTTAGGAATAAATATCACCCCATCCTTCTCTGAACTATTTAAAGCCAACTACGTTCCCATTATGGAAAAACTATAATCTGAACTCCAGAGATGGAATGCTATCTATCATTCTCTAGCTGGAAAAATCAACTGCATCAAAATGAATGTGTTACCTAAATTTTTATATTTGTTTCAATGTATCCCAGTTTTTCTACCAAAATCCTTCTTCCGTCTAATTGATGCATTACTCTCAAGTTTTATATGGGGAGGCAAATCTTCAAGACTTCGTAAAGCATTGCTTGAAAGGCCAAGAAAAGGGGGTGGGCTTGCTCTCCCAAATTTCAGGGTTTATTATTGGGCAGCGAATCTGCAAAAAATAATTTATTGGTTTCAGGCTCCAGACACGGGGTTGGTGCAGTGAAGAGGCAAAGCTCTGTAATCTGTTAACACTTCCTGCACTGTTAACAACAAAACTCCCTCTCTCCCCATCACGGTTTTCCTCAAGTCCGGTAGTACGTTCAACATTAAGAATTTGGATACAGTTTAGGCAAGCATTTAAATTGTCTGACTTTTCTATGCTAAGTCCTATATGTAATAACCACCTTTTTTCCAGCCGCCAATCTTGATATTACCTTTACACAATGGGGCACTAGGGGTCTTACCACATGCAGGGATTTTTTTATAGATAACACTTTTCCTACTTTCACAGATCTGGCCAACAAACACTTTATTCCTAAATCCAGTTTTTTCCAATATCTTCAGATCCGCCACTTTATTCAAATGTATAACCCATCATTTCCTCAATTACCTGAGGATTCAAAACTGGATGTTATACTAAAGACCCCCATAACTTTAAAGGGCCAAATCTCTAATTTATATAACTCAATTATGTCATTTAGTAGCTTATCAACAGACAACATCAAGCCAAAATGGGAAGAAGAATTAGGGACAGTCATTTCAGAAGAGATGTGGGTTAGAGCTCTTAACCTTGTGATTGGGACTACCTCTTGTGTACGTCTCAACCTGATTCAGTTTAAAATTCTCCACCGTACTCACTATAGTAAAGTCAGACTTGCCAAAATATACCCTGAAATAGATGGAACGTGTGATCGCTGTAGAGCCACCAACGCAGACTTAGCTCATATGTTCTGGTCTTGCTCTAAGCTGGAAGAGTTTTGGAAATCAATATTTAGGATTTTGAACGTTGCGTTTGGCCTACATCTAAAACCTAGTCCTTTAATGGCTATTTTTGGGGTTGATGACGGGATTTCTTAACCTGACCCTAGCCAGATGTATTTCACTCCGCCTCCTCTAGGCGGAGCTAGGCGGAGCGATGTCAGTCTGGCTAGGGTCAGGTTTGGGATTTCTAGCAAGGCAAATGTTATTGCTTTTGCAACTCTGATCGCTCAAAGGAAAATACTTTTAGAATGGAAATCCCAATTTCCACCTAAGGCATCAATGTGGCTTTCCGATATGATGATGTTCCTAAAAATTTAAAAAGTGAAATACTTTCTGAAAGGATCGACCAAAAATTTTTATAAAGTATGGGGCCCTTTACTGGGTTATGTTGATAAACTTGTAACTCTCCCTTCTCACTAGTAAACAAGTCCCAATGTAGAGTGTTTCCATTTTGGGATGGTAATCCCCCCCCCCCCCTCTTTATATATATATATATATATATATATATATATATATATATATATATATATATATTCCTCCCAATTAATTTTTTTTCTCTCTTTGCCAGCAAAGGAATAGTTGGGGTTGGATGGGGTTTATAAAAATATAAAAATGTTGAATTGCTGTGTGGTTCTTGTTATATTGTACAGGATCAAAGGAATTGTAACAACTGCTAAACACTACAATCTGAATGGCATTGTACATCTGCTTTAACCACGATAAAAATATGATTAAAAAAAAGCTTTTGTTACTCATAATATGATTGCAATTGTATTTCTGTACGTATGTGATGACATCTGACATACACACATGAAAACCAGAGGGCAGCAGATCATGTGAAAATATAATATTTGTGTCATTCTCAATACTTTTGGCCATGACTGTATATATCTATATCTATATATATATATATATATATATATATATATATATATATATATATATATATATATCTTTGTGGGGTGGATAGCAGAACAGTCCTGGGTAAAAAGGGTGAAGAGAGCAGGGCTGTGGAAACAGTGGTGAGGATCAGTGGGGCGGATGTGCGTTTCGCTGATGGTGAAAAAATCACTGAGTCAGCATGTCCGGGAACACAGTGTTGAATGCTGAGCTGAAGCCCATGAAGCACCTAACATAGGTGTTTGGCTGCTGTAGATGAGTCAGAGCTGAGTGAAGTGCTAACGACACAGCGTCCTCTGTGGAGCAATTCTCCTGTAGGTGAACTATAGACTGTCCAGGCCAGCAGGGATAGCATCCTTGATGTGTTGCAGGAGGATCCTCTTGAAGCACTTCATGGTAAAGGGGTCAGAGCAACAGGATGATGATCGTTGAGGCAGGTGATGATAGGTTTCTTGGGGAAAGGCAAGATGATGGATGATTTCAGGCAGACGGGGACCATTGAGAGCTGAAAGGACAGGTTGAAGATGTCCAAAAAGACCCCTGCTAGCTGATCAGCACACGATTTTAGTGTCCAACCTGATACCATGTGTGAACCTGAGGCCTTGTTAGTATTGATCTTCTTTAAGGAGGAGGTCACTTAGCAGGGTTGATATGCTTCCAATTAGATTCTCCTTTTTTCTCTATTTTAAAAATGTTCATTAGATTTAGGACAGCTATGTAGAACTCCAAAATATGCACAACACCCCACTCCACCTGCCCAGATTTGAGTTTCATAGAGAGACATTGATAGCACCCTTAATAAACTTAGACCTTATTTAGGCTAATGATGAACTTGTATTCACGATTTCCCCTGTTTTCTTCTGTAAGTAGTTAAAAACTATTTTATGTGTGCTGTGCTCCTATTTCTTGTTTTAATAATAAAATATTAATAACAAAATATTAATATAAAATATTAATAACAAAATATATTAGGGTTTGTAAACAACATACACTTTGATAGATAATAGGGTCAAAGTATTTTGACAATTTACTCCTTTAGATTTATAGATATTTTAGCCTGAAAAGAAAATATATTAAGGACTCAGATAACATTTTTATAAATTTAATGGTCAACCGTTTGTATTCATCCATCCCTGCGTGTGTGTAAGGATGTAACTTACCACCATTATCAAAAACAACTCTTGTGCACGCAACAGAGTCCATCTCACACTTGTAGAGTCCTCCTGTCACGGTAGATTTTTGTTTCAGCCACGCTTTGGCCTGTGGTGCTCCAACCAGCAGCCTGCAATAAACACACACATGAACACAACCCCTTTTTTCATTAATGCACAGTAGTATCTTAAATTGCCCTCTGGCATGAGTCACACAGTAGTCAAGAGTAGACAGACAAAAAAATGAGCACCAAATCGGTCCAACAAACTCAAGTGCAATGGTTTAACAGTCCAGCAAAATCAAAGACCTCCCCCTAGACGACAGAATCAGGGTTTCTAATGTGAAGAAGAATCATTTAAATGCACACAGGCAGTACTTTTTTGATCTGATAAGAAGGAATATTTTCTCCACCCTTACTTTGAGCCGCGAGTTCTCCAGATGATTTGTCGAAAGCTTGTAATATACTTTTACTTCAACACATGACCTTCTTTTTGCAAAGCAACAGTGATAATTAACCATGCCTGTTAGTAAAGAAGGGGGTAGGACAAGGAGCCTGTATGCTTCCTCTCGCAGGCAAGGCAAATTTATTTGTATAGCACATTTCAGTACAGAGACAATGCAAAGTGCTTTACATGATTAAAATATAGGAAAATAAAAACTAAAAGCAAATATTAAAAACAGTTGGACTACAAAGTTGAACTAATGAAGTTTCAATAAAACAGTTTAACTAGAACAGTCAAAGGCAATCCTAAACAAATGTGTTTTTAATCTTGATTTAAAAGAACTCAGGCTTTCCGCATTTTTACAGTTTTCTGGAAGTTTGTTCCAGATAAGTGGAGCATAGGAACTAAATGCTGCTTCTCCTTGTTTAGTTCTGGTTCTGGGTATGCAGAGCAGGCTGGAGCCAGAAGACCCGAGTGGTCTGGAGGGTTGATACACTGAAAACAAGTCTGTGATGTATTTAGGTGCTAAGCCATTCAGGGTTTAGTTTAGCACCTTGTGATGTCCCTCACCGGCGCAAAGGAGCCTTAAGGTATCCTAAAAATCCTTTGCATGACATGATGTATAAGCACAACCCACCTCAAGTAAATCAACAAAAATGTCCAGAGAAAACAGCATGTGATGTAATTGCATGTAATAACTCGAACGTCATTACATGATCACATGTAATGACGTCCGAGTTAAAGGCTGTCCAAATTCAGCACAGCAGTCCAAAGCTCCTTTCCTCCCTATGACAGAGTTCTTACTGTTGACCCCATTAAAGGTTATGGAACAGAAGCTAAGAGCTATTGTTAAAAGTATTCGGATGGAGCCAAGGTGACAGTGTTGCTAATTGAATCATCCTACTGGAGCAAATTTCCACTACTCAACTGGTCAGTGCACAGAGCAATCAGGCCTCAGACAAACGCATTTTCCTGAATTGACACACAGCACACATGACATTCCTCACACTGAAAACTAACAAAGCCCATACTGAATGGGCTGTGAGCGATCCGTTCACCACCCTGTCCGTTCAGAGCTCAGTCTAAGCCCCGTCTTCTGCCGAGAGGTTTCGGCCTTTTTTCGAGCTTGGTGTGCCTCTGTAGTTCCTGCTGCCGCTAGCGTTAACAGAGTAGTAGAAACACATCCGAAGGGTTTCCAATAAACAACATAATCGCACTCTGGTGCTATTGTATCATATTTATGTAGAAATAAAAGATAAGTCTAATTGCAAGGTTACTCAAATACAATGTTAATTTTTTGCATTAAGAGTTAATGTTGTTAAAAAGCCGTGGGTGGGGTTGTTCTGGTGGAATTTGGATTGAACGAAACAGGTTAACTGAACCTGATCTTCATGTTTAGGCTAGATTTGGACAAAATGTATCCGCAAAACAAAGACTAGTTTTAAATGTATATATTACGGGTTGCAAACTCTCTCTCTCTCTTTACCAGAGTGAGACTCAAGCTTTTTTTCTGCCCCTACCCACACTGACATGGATGTTTCGCTAAATGTAGATTTTTCTTTCTGCATTATTCACATCCTCTCCAAAAGCTAATTGAGTTTTTAGTTAAAAAAAATAAAATAAAACTTCTAAAGATGGTTTCCTAGGTGCTCTTTTTTTAAAACTCTGTTATCGGTTTATGTATGTGGACTTGACATACAGATTTTTCAACAAAAAAAATTACATTTTATGCATCTCCAATATTGCTGTCTGTGCTAAAACATCGAGACGTCAGTAAAGTCATTTCTATGTTTTCTTCCCACCTCTGGCTTAAAATGCAAGAGGAAGAAGTTAAAGTCTGAGAACAGAGGGTAAACAATGTGGATAAAAACTTGAGATACCACTGTTTTGAGAGAAGCTTTGGCCTAGCACCTTAACCCCAATCATCTTCTTCTTTGAATTTCAGTAGTGTTGCAACATCTTTGCCCCAGCTGGCTCAGCATAGAAAGAATAGCATTTTTCATGGGAATTTCACAGAATGTCTTGAAACATATTTAACAAAAACAGGAAAAATATAAGTTTAGAATTGTATCTGGACTGCTATAGTTAAGGTGTCTATTGATCATTGTCTCCATCTGCCTTGTGTCACACCCAGAGCAAAATGCTTTTTGTCTCCTCTGTTTGTGGTTCTGCAAATGCAGTGGTACCTGTCTCTGAAAGTTTTAAATATCCAGCCTTTTCACTTTTATTTCAAAATTTAGTAATATTGACCCAAACTTATTGTCCACTAATTTTCCTAAATCAGTAGCATATCACCATTATTTTTAAATACTTCTCATATGACCTTTTAATTATCCAGCACACACATACTTAAATTATCACACACTTTACCTCTTAAATCTCTTTTAAACTTACATAACGTCTACATGCGAGCATTTTTTTTGGATGTAGGACTTTTCTTTCAGGTCATCATACAGACAATCTTATTTCGCAATTGCAGGGAAAGCCAAAACACGAGCACCCATTCATGGGTCTCCACCCACTCGTGTCCATACAAGCAAATTCATCCCTTCAGGACATAAAACTTACTGGAACATTGAGGAAAGGTTGGCATGAATAGCTGGAAAAGAACTCACTGAGCACACCCAGCTGTATCATCCAAACATTTCGGCATACATGTTGGTGCAAAATACCTTCGAGAGTTCTGAGAACAAACTAAATACCTGTCTCTTCTCTTGCCCGAAGCTAAGAGTGTATAAAGCAGCACCTTGATGTCTAATGGTCTTCCCAGTGAGTAAGAATACTGCTTCAGTGTTTGGTTGGCGTTTTTATTGTTGCATTTAAAGACCGAAAGAACACTTTAACCACCTTTATGATTTTGTAAATCAAATGTAAAAAAAGCACCTGGCATTAAGTGGGAACTCATTTGTACAAAAAAAAAGGAAAGACAGATCTCACTTTTTACTTTCTTCAATGTGAAACATCACCTGACAGAAGTACTTTACTCAAACTATTCAAGAATACCAGTTATAGGCGTATTACAAGCTAATAACTTTATTACATTGTCAAGTTGCTATTTGTTGGGGGAGAAATATTTCTCTCTTTCCCAAACTTTTCAGCTTGTATCTACAGTTTACCAAGGGTAGAGAGTTGCAACGTTAACGTATGCAACCATTCCTTCAAGCCAAATAAATGAGCGCATTTAAAAACTCAGCTATTAGACTATTAGATTATTCCTTCTTATTGACTGCTTTTATCTCTTGTAACAATCACGGAAAGACAAATGCTGTGAGAAACCATTTACAACTTTATTTAAGGTTCTTGGGACCTTTTAAAGACCCCTAATTGATGTTTCATGACCCTGTTTTAGTTCCTGACTCCAGCTTCAGGAGTCAAAGGGTTGGTGTGTATTTCAGTCATTCAAACATGCTGTTCATGTGATTGCAAGCTCCCATCATGCAAAATAAAAATCAAAGTTTGATCTCATCTGAAGACACCTTAAGAGAAAAGGAGTGAGTAACAACATATCAGCATAGTAACCTGCTGGTCGACACAAAAAATAAGTAACCTGGGAAGAAAAAGTACCAAGCAAAACAGGATTGATGCAAAAACCATGAGAACCAAAGTTTCCCAAGGTTTGTTCCCAAGAGTCAAGTTCCCAAGACTTGAACAGTGCAGAAAATAACTATTTGCTACATAATGTATTTCATGAAAAATCGTATGTTGTTTCTTACATTCTCTTGTCCTGTGGCCTAAGCTGTCGGTGCATTGCGAGAGAAAAGCCAAACAGGCTATTTGGTTCTCCATCTCTCCTCATGACATTTTCCGTGTCCAGATTGAATGCTGAGAGTCGTCCATAGGCCAATAACAAGGTGAGCATCCACAGTCCACAGGTGGTGTAACCCTCCATGACAGTATGAAACTTCCCTGAAGAGGAGAAAGATGAGTTTTTGGTGCAGAAGGTGCTTAGTGCAATACAAGAGGGACTGGAGGCGGGTTAAATGTTGTTCACAAGCAGCCCCTCCCACTAACCTCTCCTGGCACACTCGAACATCCCACCACACCTTCAAAATACTTCATATCTAACTCACATACAGTTAGATACCAAATCTTTACAAGTCGTTTCTCCAAATTCAATAGAAACGCCACTTTTAATGACTCCTGCAACCTTTAGATTATTTAAACTCTTCATGAAAAGTAGCTTTAGTACTTAGTAGAGCACTTTTTGCTGTTATAAACCTCTGCAAATGTGATTCATAACAATACGACAGCTTGTTCAAGACAAATCTTTGCCCACTTGTTAAGGGGAAAGGTCTCCAATTCCATAATATTCTCTGCATTTTAGATACCAGCAGAGATAATCTTTTGAAACCAGGCGTTGGTGGACTCTGAGTAATGCTGGTATAATTGTTCTGTTTGAAGGTCAAGCTTCCAATGCTAGAAGAAGCAAAGCTGCCCCAGAGTATGACTGAACCACCACCATGCTTTATTGTAGACACGCTGTTCTTTTTTAGTGTAAGCTTAATGCTTCCTCCACCAGACATGGAGCTCCATGAGCTACATTTAAAGGAGCATCTCAACACTTAACTTTTCAAACATTCAAAGATCTGAAGGCAAATATTTTGAGTGAGGAATAATTGGACTTCACTGATAAATGTTATTTGACATTTTTCTTTTTATTTAGATTTTGATCATCACTGATGCTTCATAATTTCTACCTTTTTAAGAGTAATGTCGTTTAATGCTGTTTTTGTCAATGAGATTTGAAATTTCAGTTGGTCTTTCCTGGTTAAGTAAAGTAGTACTGGTACGATTACTACTAATGATGACGATGGCAATGATAATAATACAATCAATGGCTCTAGATAGTCTTGACCCACAGCAGTCATTGAAAGTAAGATTTAGAGTTGAATTTGAATAAAATAGGTTAGAATAAAAAAATAATCTGGTCATGTGTAATTATTTTTGAAACTTTTTTTTTCTTTTTCCAAATATACCAAATTGACATTGGGGAGTAAAAATGTTTGCACAATATTCCATTATGAAAGTTTAAAGTAGCTTAGAATTGGCCAAGCATGTCGTATTTAATATTGGAAAGGATAGCCACGACTCCTGTGTTTCTAGGGCATTGAAAATATCAGTTCAGTATCAAACAGTTCATCTGGACACATATTAAGTATATGAGGGAGAGGCAGTGTTAACAGAAGGACCCTGTGCAGCTCTTGTTATCAGTCCATTGTTTGTCTTTTCAGCCTCATCGGTTCTAATTTGTTGTCTCCTAGGGCCTATTATTTTAAGACAGAAGTGAGAAACAGTGGCTGTGTCCCCTTGGTTTCTGCTATCTAAAGGTCAAAGGTCAGCTGAACAGCCACGGCTACTGGATGAGCATTAATCTACTGACATTCACTCGTGATTTAGGAAAAGAAAGATTTTCAAATCTACAAAAGGCAACAAAAAAATAATAATGGACTCTGACATTACCAAACACCTCGCTGCATTTTATTGAGGATTTGTGTGTGGAACAGCACAGAGTAGTGTGTAATTGTGAAGTGATTCACCAGAATATTCAAAAATATATAAATCTGATTTATATGGGGTGCATTTGCAGTCATTCTCCCTGCAACAATACTTTGGAGAACCACCTTTAACATCAATTACTTACCATGAAAGGACTGTACACCCTGGGCAGGTCTGGGTTTCTTT
Organism: Fundulus heteroclitus; assembly: GCF_011125445.2. NCBI lineage: Eukaryota > Metazoa > Chordata > Actinopteri > Cyprinodontiformes > Fundulidae > Fundulus > Fundulus heteroclitus. The sequence continues at coordinate 323,651 of NW_023396553.1, read as the reverse complement.
ATCTTTTTTTCTCCCATTTATATTTTCTCGCTGCTCTCATTTTAGTTCACACTGTTGTGGATTATGTCACTTTTTTATGTACATTCAGTAATATTTCCTATTATCTTCTTAATCTTCTCTTAAAACACATTTTTTCTCCTTGGCTTTTAACTCTGTTTGAAAAGGTGTTTTTTATTTTTTGTTCTTATTATGCATTTTCATGTTATTGTTTTTATCTATCTTTGTTAGTTTTATATTTCTGTATTTTATTTGTTTTTATTAGTGGACACCACTTTGGTCAACGGTGTTGTTTTTAAAGCGCTTTTTAAATAAATTTGTTACAATGCAACTCTATGTGTTTCCCTTCAGTTCCTGTTCATCGTACTCCTCCCCAGGGCTCATCTGTTTTCATTGCCCTCAGCTGTTTCTCAGCTCCTGGTTAACTTCACCTCTTTCTGCCTCACTTTTCTCCACACCTCCCTCTGTTTTTCAACTCCCTGGTATTCATTTCTCATCACTAGTTATCATCATCCAGCTTAAGAGGTCCTATCTGCATTACGGTCCTGCTTAAAACCTCAAAGTGTATGACAGTTGCCGCCTCTAACAGGTTTTCTGACAGGAATTTACTGTATTTAACTCCCTCCATCTTCCTTTAAACTCTGACTAGTTTCACTTTAGCTGCTGAAGGACAGCATCCCTAAAACATGATATGGTGTTTCACCTTGAGGGCAGCAGGTTCAGGGCGACATGCATTGCATTGTTTGCTTTCCATCAAACATGGCAGGGTTTCATGAGGCCAAAAAAGTTGCAGATTTGGTTGTTTTCTTGTGGGAAATATTAACTAAGATTTCTTATGGCGTTCTTTTCACGCTGACCTTTTTTTCTTGCCACTATTACAAAGAGGTCAGATCTGTGGACAGCACAGCCAATAGTTGTTCCATCAACAGTGCTTTCCATCTGAGCTGTGGCTCTCTGCCGAGAATCATTGAACTCTATGGATGTCATGGTGCAAAATTTCAAAAAGTTCAACTAATCTGACTATTTTGTGAATCACTTTGTATCTGCAATAGCTGTCTCCCCTATAATCTATGTTTTGCTTTGATTGTTTCTATCTGCAGCTTAGTCTTTTTTGTTTAACTAAAATTAGTTTTCCCAAAAAGTACATGCCTTAAGATTTTACTCCTTATTTATGTCCAATCTAAGGAAACACTGAATTCCAAATGATCTCTTACCAGACTGAAGAACCGTGTCGTGTGCACTGGTCTTTGTACAGCACGTTCTGAGGCTTAAAAGGAAACAAACAAAAAAAAAAAAAACGAGCCCTCAGGTGCCGAAGAAAAGCAGTGACTGTTAAAACAGTCCTCTGACACATCCACACAGTGGCTGCGCCCGAACACGCCTCGGCCACAGCCCTCTTTTTGTTATTAAAGGTGCAGCTCCAGGTACAGAAAAGAAGCACAAAAAAGGGTGTGGAACACATTGAGCTGTGTAGCAAAACACATGCTTCAATCAGTGTTAAAATCCAATTAGACTGCTTACCTTAATTTATTTTTCACAAGTATTGCTCTTTTCTTGAGTATTGGTATCCCAATTTACATGTAAATGATCTGAGTTTACGAATCAAAGGAAATGTCTGAGGCGCCAGTGATTCAGAACATTTGAAAAGCATAAGTACAGATCCGGACAGATGATCGATAACTGCTGATGACATGAGTCTGGAATAACGACCACGCAATGAGACCAGAGACGAGCTGGATGTGTGTTTTGCTCAGAAGCAAAAGGCATTCTGCATGCATGCAGCGACAAACTGTAACGTTGGCAACTGTAGATTTCTTTAAACTACTCTCTTCCCAACGTATCTTCTGCAGCATCTCAGCCCCCAGGACCTGAAAAAAAGCACCCAGGTCAGTTAGAGAACTGCGTCACAGGAGTGCTTGCAATAAGTAAAGTCACTTTTGGATTTACAGATTCAGAGCTAACAAAGCTATGTTACTGCTTTCCTGCTGCAGAATTTGGTTGAATTGTGTGACAATAATCTGTTTTTATATTTGTCAGACCCTCTGTTGCCCAGCCTATTTCCGTTTGCCCCTTCTGCTTCTGAGCCATTGCACCCAGACCTGGCCTCTGAAATGAAACAGGCATTTATATGCACAGACCTGTTCTTACCCGTCATGATGTTCTCACATTCATAGTACTCTCCATGTGCTCTGACAAGTTCATGCATTCCTTAACCTCGTTCAACCTCTTAACATTTCCAGGGATCCCAAAGTGGTGTTGTGATTTGTCTACAAAAACAGAAGCCTCATCTCAAGTCTCCTCCAGACTCTAGGACCTTGATTTCCAAAGTAAATCAAAACTTGAATTTGATCTAAAAACAGGACTTTGGACCACTGAGCACTGTCTCCTTAGCCCAGGTAAGATGCCTCTGACGACTGATTTAGGACCTGGCATGAGGAATGTGACATTTATATTCTTCTGTGCATAGTGGCTTTTGATGCACTGACTCCAGCCTCAGTCCACTCCTTTTGAAGCTCCCCCAGATTCTTGATTGGATTTTGCTTAATAGTCCTCTCAAGGCTGCATTTATCACTGTTGCAACTTTTCCTACCACGCCTTTTTCTTTCCGCTCTACTGTCCACGTGTTCCCCTTTTTCACAATGTTTTATTTTTCTGATACACTGAATTCAAGTTTTTATCTGCAAGCCATAATCAACAAAATTACGAGAAAAGGCCTGAAATATTTAACTCTATTTGTTATGAATCTCTATATGATTTTCACTTTCTGAAATGAGTGAGTATATATTTTTTATTTCTCTTGTTTTGGTCAGCTTCATAGCAAGCAGAATGGTGCCCGGGCTGCAGTACTTATGCTAAACGTATTGGCTTTACTAAGATAGAAAGTCTCCCATGATGATTTATTTTATTGTTAAGGTATTACATATGAACTAATGCCAAACATGACAGAGGGCGATGATACGATGGATAACAAGGATAAAAAGAACATATATAAACAGAAATTCCAAAACCCACCAACCAGCTGCTGGGTGTGCAGCAGAGCAGACACGCCCTAGTCCAGAGCCCATGGACTAGGGCTGGGCAATATAAAATATTTATCTCGATCTGTTTTTTTTTTTTTTTCATAAAGTAATTATAAAAAGGCGTCTCTGAAAGAAATGTTTATCCCAAATGTATCTGAGGCACAATTTTGAACAAACAGCTGTAGATAAATATGAGAAACAGCTGAAAAACAGCCTACTGGAATACATAAAAATATAATTCTAACGCTACGTAGACCCTCTCGATATAAACGAAATGACATATGAACTAAGGCATTAGTTCATATTATATCGCAATATTTTTCAAATCTCAATATACTACCCAGCCCTACCGTGGACCATCCACCTGTTCTACAACATTCTGCTTTGTTGAGCTGTTCTTCTATCTACATTTTAGAATCGTGACTAAAATTCAAGAGAGGCGTCTTAGATTGCAAGAATAAGGAGTTTAGGAGTTTCTTGGCTTAAAGGCAGAAAACAGGCGGCCTGGTAAAAGGAAGAACAAGACTTGGTAAGGATTTTAAAAGACTTGGTACGATTTTAAAAGATACCCAACTCCAGCAGTTTTATTTTTCAACATTATTTTTATCTGAATGCTCCCAAAAAAGGTTTATTGATATTTTTTTCCAAGTGGTCAGTGAAACCCGTGATTAGTGACAGGAAGACGGCCCGCCACAGTGCACTTTCAAATACCTAGGTAGGTTGTCCGTTTGTTAGGTGTCCAGACATGCTTTCTCTGAACTTTCTCATCCTTGCTGGACAATTCATTCCCTTATCAACTCACATTTGAGGTGAAGATATTATTCTGGACATCCATCACGGAAAATCATTTGACTACTGTATATGACAACCCTGAACACATCTTAGAGGGCAACACTGTGATGTAGTAAAAAGTTTTTATTAAGAAAGCATTTCATTCCCTGTCACACTGTTCTGTTTTTTTGTTTGTTTTTTTTCAGCTGGGTCTCACACAATGACTTTTGCTGTGGTCTGGTTACAGTTCCCAGCTTGCACATAAGATACAGAATATGTACAATCTGAGGCAGAGGAAACAGGTCAACCACTAAGACAGACTTGGGGGTGGGGGGGGGAGTCTGTTTATAATGGAAAATAGATTTTGGTGTTATGTGTTTTGTTTTTCTTTTGTAATATGCATAACTCGTCCACCTCGTTAAGCAAAAACTAAAGCATTCCATGCAAGAATAAATACAAACAGTTCAAGTCATTCAAACGTACAAAGCAGTATGACAGCTTCTCACTGCCAAGTCTCTAGTCAACACCAATGCACCAAATAAGCTCAAAATGCTCTACAGGACAGCAGTTGCACAGGTCCATCTCACAGAGTAAGTTTAAGAACACCGAGGTCCCACAACAACAGTGTTTGATCCAGTATTTAGTCCTTAAGACTTATTGCCAAATGAATTACTTTGTATCTCAATATTACCAGTCCTCAATGTGCAAAGCCAAGGCAGCAGAGATTTGAAATTCTGCTGATCAATCAGTAAGGGACAGATGTCCTTGCTGTTAGGAATAGTGGCCCTTGTCATGCCAAGTCGTCATCCATGGCTTCTTTTCCAGGTGGCCCCGGCTGTCTTTTGCAGAATTTACCACTCTCTCCTCCCGTCTGATCCGAACGGCACTGTAACTGGGAACCTTGTCTTCATACCTGGCCCGATTAAAGAAGCCACACTGCAAACACACAAGACAAAGTCAGTAAATTCTTCATGAAAATGGCTTTTAAAAGCATCCAGAGAAAGCCAAGCAGATGGAGATTGTTGTGCCACGATGAAGTGAATCAACTGAGAGGTGCGCCTCTCTGGAGAAAGGAACTGTTTTAATAGCCCTGGTATTTAAGACAGGGAGTAAAACACTCCAGACCAAGTGACTGCATGTTCAGAAGCAACAAAACACGAACAATAGAAAAGATCATTGAGTGCAGATCAGCCCCAATTATATTCTTTAAAGCAATAGTTAACCCAGTCATTGCTTATCAGCCATCACCTCGGCCATGCAAGTGAACTGATGCCCGCAATCTCGTGTGAAAACTCACGTGAGAAATGGTCATTCAGCGCCTACATTAGTATTTCTATCACAGAGTGGGAATTGCCCATTGCTCGCTTTACCAGAAAGCAGCACTTTTATAGCAAGACGGAGCAAGAGGGAAAAGTCTTTATATCCGACAGACCCAGGAATTTTACGCCCTCACGTTTTATGCATTTGACGTCAGCTTCTCTTTTTCTGATGGATCCTCTTTATTCTTTTTCTCACAGACTCCACACTGAGGAGAGGCAAATCATTAGACGTGCGTTTGATCGCATTACCTGCAGTTGTTCTGCTGATGGTGGTAAGACCAACAACAGGTCAAAATTAAAATGACACAAATATATGTACTGTATATGTGCTTAACTCTAGTTAGAATAGAGTGTTTTTTTTCCATCACTCCTACCTTCCAAAGAAAGAAAGCCAGCAGGCCCAGCAGCAGCAGGCCAAGCAGGATGGACAGCAAAATGATCCACCAAGGCACTCCATACTGAGCAGCACGCCGCTCTGGAAACACAGTCAGTCCCACCTGGAAAACAAAACAGAAAAAACATCAGTAGGCTATTACTTTAATAATCGTAGGCTATCTGAGTGAAGAAGCAAATACCCTTTAAAATATTAGAACTGTTCTGTGCTATCCCAAAATCTTAAAATAATCTTAAAATACTCTTGTCTTTTTCTACTCTTCTCATTTTCAGCCAAATAAAGGAAGGTTGGAATAAATAGAGCCTCCCGATATACTGACTCAGTACAACATGGCATTGTTTGAATTTGCTAAGACGCTAAACGTCAACTCTGTAATTTGGTTGTCTTAGTTTTGAAATATTAAGAGAAATCCTGTTTTACTGCAGAGCTGTGTAATAGACCCATTCCTTTCTCACTCGCAGGACGACGTCTCCTCTGGGCCTGATATACGTAATTAATGAGTGATCATGATAGAAAGGCTGCCAACAGCTCCTAGATAGTTAATAAAAAAACAAATAACTTAATAATCTAACAGGACACTACAGCTTGTCACCCTCAGATAATAAGTTAGATAAAGTTACTATTTATTGTTGAAAGGATCTTGTAGAAAAAACTGCATCTCTAACTATACGTTGTATGAAAAAGCTGGTGGAATTAACTGCATTTGTACATTTTCAAGTGATTATCAGCTCAGTAGTTTTGGGCTATTTTTGAGGAATTGTTTTAATTTAACCTTTATTTGTGGAGGTTGTCTCATTGAGACCCAAGATCTTATTGATAAAAAAAACCTGTTTTGAAAAAACAGCAACAGAAAAGTACTGACAACAGTACCAATACAAACTCTAATGGTGCACGTCTCATTGTTTTCATGTGAGGGAGAATTTGTATCGTTAAGACAGTTTAGATTTTAATTTGTATAACATGCAAACAAAGGCATTCTGTAGCCAATTCTTTAAAGGAAACTGGAATCAGCTAATATCAGTATTATTAGATCCAAGCTTTATAAAATCAATTAGAAATTGAGCACAAAAACCCAGAAAATTGCATCCTCAATACAACTCAATACAATTCAATCCAATACAACTATATACTCTTCTGCCTGATTACGATTAACCATCTAAAAAACAAAGGTCCCTGACTATCCAAAAATTATTTAATATTTCCATGTATTCTGCTGATGCACAAAGTCAAAATCAGTTAAACAATTATTCAAATACAATATGACTGTGCAATACATTCAACATGATTCAAGGCTTTTTATATAAAACTGAATGCAATGTAATAAAGGAAAAAAACATAATGTTCTTGTTTTGTCGGAATTTGTATCATAAAATATATTACTTTTTTTATTCATTTACCTGAGTCTCAGCATTCTTCAGCATTGTGTTTGTCGTCGCACTCTCAACATGCAGAGAAGCCTTCACGATCACCTTCACATGATGTAACTTAGAGTAGTCCTGTTTAAAAGGATAGGAGGGCTGCTTTAGGTGTATTTAGGAAAACTGCGAGGAAACTACTGACTTCAATCATTTTTGCTCACCCAGTAACCAGATTCCAGGATCATTTTAGTTTAAAACAAAATTCAGCTAATTCAGAAATTCTTTAATTCAGTTATTTCTGACACTGTCCATAAAATCTTTGTGTAAAAAGCAATATGATATAAAGTAAATATGGTGTTTGATATCAATACTAAAAGTAAACAATCTTATGATGAAATCCTTACAAATAGTAAGCTTCAATAAAACTTGTTATATCATATTATTCTGATGTTGGCATGTTTAGTATATCAATCTAGCCCTCTTCACTTTTGCAATACAATAATTCTGCACCTATTACCCAACTTAGTTGAAAGATAAAGTAAAATATAACTATATTGAAAGAATGGTTTAACAAAAACATTTCAGGTTCAACTCATCTCAAACCTACATGAAGGAGCTGAGTTAAAAAGGCTGATTCCAGATACCTCTATGAAGGTGCTATTCCACAGTCGGGAGCTCAGAGTGATTGCTGCATTACTGTCCAGGCCCCCCAGGGGGCACTTTATTGTCACACATGTTGCTTTATTGTCACATGTCTGTAAATGCACAGAACAGAGTTACAATTGAAGCTTTCACTTTAACTGGAGGAGCATGCAAAAAAAATCAAGTGCTGTCACTTTACCAGAGTTTCAAATTCCTTTTTCTCCGTTAAGCGTGAAAAAGTGTAATCAATCCCTCCCTGGGTGTTTCCTGCCGCTCTTCTCGTTCTGCTGTTAATCAAACCCTTAAAGCAGAGCAGAGTAGAAGACTCATCAATTTTTTCGTCTGCGCCTGTCAAAAGAAAATATGGTGCTTTGCAAAAGTACTAATACCCATTGAACGTTCTCACATTATGTTACATTATAACCCAAACCATTACTCTATTTTATTGTGATTTTTTTTATTTACTTATTTTTTTAACAGAGCAACAAAAAGTGCAGAATTGTAAAGGAAGAATCATACATGGTTTAGTTACTTTCAAATAAAAATAAAATTTAAGTGTAGCACACATGCGTATTCAACTCTGTTTATTCAGATACCTCAAAATAAAACCGATGCCATCAATTTCCTTCAGAAGCTGCCTACAAAGCAAATAAAGTATCCCTGTATGCAATATATCCCAAAGCAAAAGTGTTGTTCTTTGAGGGCCTCAGAAGTTAGTTAGATTCACATTTGCCTCAAGGCATGTAGAGGGAACAGGAAACACAGTGTGTCAAAAAAGGCGCCCTGCTCAGGTAAGACCAAAGCGCAACTTTTTTAACTTATTAAAATGAAAAATGCAATGCTTTCTGCCAAACTAGCACTTTCATATTTTCAAAGTGAAAGTTTTCAAAGTTGACACTTTGATGGAAACTAACACCACCCACACTGTGAAACACAGTGGCGGCAGAATAATGCTGCGGGTATGCTTTTAGCCAACAAGGACAGGGAAGGTGGTCGGAGTCCTGGGAGGACGGATAGAGCTTAACACAAGGCAGTGCTTTAAGTAAACATGTTAGTGACTGCAAAACATTGGAAGCTTAGATTATAGGGGCAAAATAGTAGCTTTAACATTTGCAAATGTGTAAAAAAAATCCACAAATTTGTATTCAAGATCTGCAAATGTGTACTGAGATTTGCAAATGTGTAAAAAATACAGCTTTGTGGATTTTTTACACATTTGCAAAACGGATTTCACACAAGTAGTTTTACACATTTGCAGATTGTTGTACAGACACATAAATCTCCTCACACATTTACAGATTTATTTACACATTTTCAAATCTCACTGCACACACACAAATTGAGATACAGACACACAACTCTCCACACACATTTGCAAATGTTAAAGCTACTATTTTGGCCCCATATCAGGTTCACCTTCCAGCAGGAGACCAACCCTAAACATGCAGCCAGAGCTACCATGGAAAGGTTCAGATGAAAGCATTTTTATGTCTTAGAACGGTCCAGTTCAAATCAAGACACAAACTCAACTGAGAATCTGAAGCAAGTCTTCAAAATTATGTTCACAGACTGAGCTTAAACTATTTAGCAAAACATAGCTATATTTTACTCTCTTCTTGATACGCAAGCTGATATAGACCAACTCTGAAATCTGAAAACACCAATATTTGTTGTTCTGAGATGACAAAAGGGGAAAAGTTCAAAAAACTGCACAAATACTTTTGCAAGGAAGGTAAATCTTCAAGCATATTTGTTCACCAAGTTTAGATGGTTCTCTTCCCTGGGCGTGCAGTTGATTTGCTCCACTCCTGTGGAGCTGATCTTCATCAGGTAGAGCAGCCACTTCCCGTCCTTCGTAGACTTTGGCCACTCTATTTGGAGGGTGGCAGTTCCAAGGTCTGTCAGTCTCTTTCCCAAGTTTATTATCTGTAATCAATTGATCGAAGCATTACTCTTCAAACCAGGCAAAAGGAACAATAGTTTGAAAGTTCAATTTAATGCTTTTGTAAACACAGATCGTGTATGGGGCGAGACAAGCAGCCTCCCTGGACTCACCCTGAACTGGTGTGTGATGGCGCTGCCAATGTCACTTTCAGTCCTCATGGCCGATTCACCTTTGACATTCCCAGTAAAGTAAACCTGAGATGGTTTGACATGTCTGGTAGGTTTGTAATGGACAGTCAGTTGCCTGAATCAGTACCGGTGGGGGAGTTTTTTTACACGTTTAAAATCCTTACCCTGATAAGGACAGCTGCAAGACTACGGCCACCTTTGCCGTTGCTTTCACAGGCGTTAGATTCTCCTGGTTACTCGTCCTGTAAAGTTTACACATTGCTCAACTGAAGATCAGACATTTGCAAAAAGAAGTACGCTGCTGAACCAGGAAGTGAAGCCAGAGCTGCGAACGGTTGGTGATGCAGAATCAGATATTTACGTTTGTAACTTAAGTTCGACCTCCAGTTCGGTGGTGCTGAAAGAGATGCCCGCTGTACCCAAAATAAGGTAGAAGGTTGTCTATGAACACACACACATAAAATATAGTATTTTAAGTGTTAACAGTTGTGCTTAAAAGGAGTTAAGAGTATTTAAACATAATATCTTCTCACCCTTGAGTCCCGTTTGAATGGATTCCCAAGCTCACACTCAGCCATTGATCCATTTTGATTTGCTGTGCAGGTGACTTGCAGCTCCTGCAATTGATAACAAATCACGCTGAGAACCATAAATTGTGAACCTGGTGTTGTAGGGGGCAGAAAGTGCGAGGGAATACGCAACTCACGTCTGGTGAGACACGGTAAGCAGAATAGGTCAAGGTACTGGGGAAGTTAGCGATTACAGAAGCTTCATATGCATCTTCGCCGTTTAAGTTATCCACGGTCACCTCCAAGGCGATGTCTTTTTGGCTGCTGAGCGTCATCACCGGTACGCCATTCTCCCTTTACATAGATTTATAAACCCATATGCTGATGAGCATGCGGTGTATACGGCCTCATCTATTTCACTGTGAAATGGCCTTCTCTGGCATACGGGGTGTCACCAGAAGTTCACCACAACAACCAAGCAGCATGAAAAACAAGAGTGAAAATGACCCTTACATTTTCAAAGGAGTGAATGTATCTTCATCAGTTGTTCGGTAACCATAGCGATATTTCACCAGCAGGTTGCTTTGACACACCTCATCCATGCCACATCCTTCTTTAAAAAATTCCACCTACAATCATTTCAGACGGAGACAGTCAAACTGCGACATTAACAACATTGAAGGGACAGAAGCATTTTGATTAATTTGTTTACGCTGTAGGTTTCTTTTAAACACACCTGTTTTCTAGCTGTCTTTGCGTCGTTGGCATCAAGGACAGGTGACAGCTGAGAAGTTTGGGTCTGTCTACGTTCACGCTTAGCATCTTGAATCTTCACAGAAACATCAATGGGGATTGCCCGTAGCTTGTCTTTAATATTTTCCTGTAGGAGGGGAACATTACTCAAAGTGTTTTCCAACCCGTGATGTGTTTTAATGCCACAGCAATCCTGAAAGCAAAACTACCTGTATAGCAAGTTGGCGTGTAACACACTGCTCCTTTCCTTTTGTGTCCATAGTAATGGTCCCTTTGGATTTATGGTTAACATCAGAGTCAGAAGGTTCTGTGAAAATTGCCCTTGGTAACAGACTGTTTTTCCTGCGGTCAGCATCCACCTCCAGAGTGTAGGCCACCTCTTTATAGGACAGGAGAGTGAATGACTACATGTTTGGTAACAAAGTGTTGTCGATTGTAAAAAGAAAAAAACAGCACAAAAAACATTATAAAATCTTCCTTAGAGCTAATAAAAGTATTTCTCAGCTTACTTAGTTTTGGAGCATAGCTGCTTGGGTTAGCAGTGTAGCTGAAACAGGTCTTTACTTTCAGGCTGTGGAAAGAGAGCATTTTAACCAAAATCAGAACCTGTAAACACTTTCTTTTTTTAAGATTTAGGAATGATTACTTCTTGTGTGATGTTTGACAACTATAGTGAAATCGGTCAGAAATTTGAAGTGAAACAAAAAACAAAAAATGCTAGTGTTTAAAGGGGCTTATGAGGACTGTACAAGAGTTCTGCACTTGATTGTTAGTGACACATGAAATGTCCATGCCAGGAGGAATTTTGTTTTCATCTTTGCCGCCTCGAGTTAAAGAAGAAATTTCTCTGTTCTTGCAGAATTTGTACAAGCATAAACCCAGGAATCAGTACACCCAGGTTCTCAGATTCACGTTCTCTCAGATAGATCTCCCTGAATGCTCTTCCTGGCGGAAGCGGTGGGGTGGAGCAAAACGAACATTTGGGAGCCAGTGCTTGGCTACAAGGTTCCCACCAAAGAGCTCTTCCCAGGCCTGGCTCTGGGGCTTTTCCCAGCTTGGTTCTTACTAGCTATCCACCCTGTTTAGCCTCTTAAGACCCAAGAACTTCAGTCTAAACAAGGGCTTTTAGACACTTAGAAAAAAGCTGAAAAATATCTGTTTCTCTTCAAACATATGTGTTTGATTAATTGTCAACCTAGTTTACAGATCTGCCAGGAGAAATAAAAATATATGTTTGAAGAGAAAGGGATAATTTTCAGGCATCAAAGAGCCTATGTTTAGACTACAATTATCAGGTCTTAAGGGGTTAAAGCAACATCCCTCCATACACGCTGGTTTTCTCAGTCAGTTAAAAAAATAGGTTTCTATGAGCAAATATTATTATATATTAAGAAGTACATCTACATGGCTCAATTTTAAAATGCCAAAATGTAAACTGAAGGAGATCTGGCAAAGCGCTACCCTCTCTGCACATGACTTTGTCTGGTAGTGCAAATACAACACAATTGCAAACACTTCTCAACCAACTTTTCATGAGTCTGCAGCTGATTTCAACTTCTGTATTATTAATTTGTCTAAATACAATTGATTGGCTAAGTGAATACACTAAAATGTTAACTTTGTACTTATTTCAATAAATAAAGGTTTAAAATAGTTCTAAAATTAAGAATTATTTAAGCTTCAATTGCATTTTGAAAGGGCACCAGTTTTTCATGAAATTAGGTTTACAGTAAAAGTTCCTCTGCAGACTGGAGGACAGACAACAGAGACAGCCGTACCAGAAAGTGTTGCCGCAGTTCTTCTGGCTGAGGTCGATTTTACTTGGTGAAAAAGTTATTTTCTTCCGGATGTTAACAACCGGTCGGGCTCTGTGAAGAAACAGTTCAGTGAGGATTTCTGTAACTTTCATGAGCAGCACTAGACAAGATTAAGGCATCAGCTTTAACTTTCTCACCTGTAGACAAAGACAGCATCTGAGAGGGATCCGACAGCCATGTCTGGATAAGAGTTTCTGTCCAGGTCCATGTTGCCTGCTAGAGAATACCCAAAAAGGCTGACTCCCAAAGGCTTGCCAGATAATACCTAAAACACAAGCATCGTTAAGATGTGGGTTACCTATATCGAAAAAGATTTGATCAAATCATCTTGCAAAATATCTACTAATACCAATCACAATATTTTGAAGACTGGAGGCGGAGGATAAATAACTGCAGCAATGAAAAGGCAGTCCATCGGCATAAATAACAAATCTATATTTAAAAATGTACAACTTAGTCATTAGAATCAAATAGATTTACCTCCCGCCCCCATTAAAAACAGACAGAAAGGGCTGAAATCACAGTAAGGTTCCTTTTATAATCATTCCTTTTTAGATCGTGTCACATAAACTCACTACGACATAGAAATAAATCGTACCTCACCCTAGATAAAAACACCATGGATTTTGGGTTTCATTTTGTTACAAAAAACAAACTAGATTTTAACATACAGTATTTTAATATATCAGATAATATTGCTGCAATTGCTTAATAAAAGTTTTGAAGCAATTTTAAAGCAGAAACATACAAAATGTTGCTTATATAATCCTATCCTAAAGCACAGGATTTTATCCCTTCAAACCACAGTCCATTTAATGGCACTAAAAAGCTCCAGTTTAGCTGTGAGCGATGACGTGCTAGTCAGAATCTTTAAGATCCTAACTTTTTTCAGCTCAGTGAACACACCAAGGTGAACGCTACTTTTTTATACGTTGATGACAATACCACTTGTGCATGCTGTTACAGAGGCACGACGTCTCAAACTAAGCTTTTTTAGTATCGCTAAGGTGTTATAAGGGAAATGAAAGGAAAACACAGAGACATAAGAAACTATTTAAAAAGAAATTGTGTTTTCTGTGACACATCAAACATGCAAGGCTGCAAGAAAGTGAGAGAAAGCTGGAGAGTGACGCCTTCAGCAAATAATGGGAAGACGAACTGTATTACAACAATGCTGTTTTCAGCTTTCAATCTATATCACTCAATGAATTATGCTGAAATTGGATACATGGGGAGCCTTTTAAACCTCTGAATTAACTATCTACAGTCCCTAAAATCTAGACACATAATCTAAACCTAAAGACAGTTTAAATGTGAACTCTTCAATAATTCTCTGTATGTTTTAAAAGAAACGGATGTCTCACTGGTGTGACACAGCATCTGTATCACCTCAATATTGGCTATGGGAGGTATGGGCGATATCAATGCTAAATCTATTTAGAAGGCTCTTCAGGACAGGTTGCAGCTAAGTGCTGTGCAGAAATAGCAAAAATATCATATAATTAAATATAAATAAAATACCAAAGTGATAATAATCTAAATACATTAAAAATAAACATAGCAAACTAGACAAATGCTGCCCAATCAGATAAAATACATACAAAAAATTAAAATGTCAGGCTTAGTTTGGGTCAAATACCAAACAGTAGAGGTAGGTAGGTATTTAAAGTGTCTTCAAATGCCCCTAGACTGTGAGTAGTTCTTATATGGATTAACTTCTTAAATTATTCTATAACATTGGAGTAGCAACAGGAAATGCTGAGAGTCGGAAGTTAGAGAGCTTTGTATGGTATTGCGCCATATCACATACCTGTGAAGCTTTGTCTGAGATTTGTCCTGTGGCAGATCCGTGATAAATGTAAACTTTTCCCGCACCGCTGTCTTCATGAGGCGCTCCAACTGCAAAATCTGACAGCAGAGCATTGTGCTTCAGCCTCTATTCATGCTAGACGGTGTGAAGAGCGATCAACAACAGCACACACGCTGGTACACTAATGATGCCAGCTTACCATGGTAACCATCCTGGTTGATGTCTCCCAGGTTTTCCACAGCCAGGCCGAACATAGAGTCTGCTGCTCCATCTATTCTGGCTGGTTTGACTTTGTTCCACCTTCCAGCCTTGTTGATGTAAATGTAGATGGCTCCTCCAATTTCTGAATCCTTCTCAAAGTACTGAGGGGCTCCGACCACAATGTCCTCCCAGCTAACGAGCAAGAAGATTATAGGCTCATGAGAGTTAAGTTAAAATCAAGATGAGACCAGAAGTTAACAGTGGGTGGGTCACCCTGTACTCCTACCCGTCTCCATTGAGATCCAGCACAGTCAGATCGTATCCAAAAGACGAGGCCAGGCCTTCCCCTTTAAGAGTGTACTCCTCGAGCATTACCCTGGTGGATTCCCCTCCTGTCTTTAGCAGAACCACCGCTCCACTGTAGTAAGCTCTGGGAGCTCCTGCTACCACCGTCAGCTGACCCTTGGTGGTCAAAGATTTCCCAGAGTCCAGGGAGAATCCTGAAATACAGACAATAAAATAATTTATACCAGAGGAAAGTGAGTTGGTAACAGAGACATGGTTGGTGTTATTACAGCAGCTTGCTGAAAAAATCATACTGTAAATCTTGAACCTATTAGCCACATTAACATCATCATATTTTTCTCTATTGGAGTATTTTAGGTGTCCATCTATCTGGCCAAATATCCTATGGATATGCAGTATGAATGCCTTCTAAATCAGAATCAGCTTTATTTGCCAGGTATGTGTAGACATACAAGGAATTTGACTCTGGATTGTACAATGCTCACAATGTGCTTACTAATACAATTATACAATGACACAAGAATGCAGTAATAAAAATCAAACAGTCTGCAGTATAGAAAACACATATGAACATACTATAAACAAGCGGGCAAATTGAGACAATAATGCAATGGTGCAATGAGCAGAGCGCAAAGGATGCAGGAGTAAATATAATTTCCATTGTTATTATTATGTACATGTTGGCGGTGGAAGTGATGTACAGGTGCACATACAAACATTAATGACCTCAGTGTGATATTATTATTAATAATAAAAATAATACATCTCATTTTTTAAAAGCACCTCTCAAAGCATTCAAGGACACTGTACAGCACATGCAGAACAATAAAGATAACGCAACAAACAATAACAGCTACAGTGAACCAGCAATCACAGAGAGTATGCACTTATGAACAGGTGGGTTTTTGAGTTTAGCCTTGAACTGGAAGAGGGTGCCGCTGTTACGGATGTCTGCAGTGAGAGAGTTTAGCAGCAGAGCGGGAGAAAGCTCTGCTCCCCATGGTGCTGAGGCGGGAAGGAGGAACAGTGAAGTGAACAGAAGAGGAGAATCTATGGGTGCGGGAAGGTAGTAATGATGTGAAGAAGATCAGAAAGGTAGGGGGAGCGATGTAGTGGATGGCCTTGAATGTGCACAGGCTACAAGGATTTTGAATGCTATTCTGAATTTAGCCAGGAGCCAAATGGAGCTGATGCAGGACTGGGTTGATGTGATGAGATGATGGGTTTTGGTTATAATGCGAGAGGTGGAATCCTGAACGACTTGTAGCTTATGGAACGATTGTTGAGGAAGGCCAAGGAGAAGAGAGTTACAGTAATCAACTGCACTGTACTTCAGAAGTTCATGGCTGAGGTTTGCTCTGTTAAAGTTCCAAAGAACACTGATCAGGGATCCTGGATGTTTTTCTCCATGTTAGTTTCCTGGTCAGCCATGGGCAGCAACGTCTCAATAAAGCTGGCCTAAGGTGGAATGCAAACAGCTTACAGGTGGGTTACCAGACGTTCCAGGGGACAGTCCCCGTTTTGGATGACCTGTCCCCGGAAATGTCCCCGATTTCAAGTGTATGATGAAGGAGTAAAAAGGTTCAGCGCAACAAGAGGTATTTACCTTCTGCTGCCCTGACGTAGTAGAAGAGCTGAGCCGAATGTACCATCCCCACCACGTCGTCGTTACAAATCAGGCAAAACAAACTAACCCCCAGACAGAAGCCCCATTTACACTATCCTTTTTTAACTTTGCCGAGAGCAGTCCGAGCTCGTTAACTGAGATAACTATTGAGTGTAAATGGATCGCAAACTGAACTGAACCGTGCCAGACACAACCGATCTGCGCTAAATCTAGACCAGTTCGATGGGTGGGCTCGGCACTGTTCTTCAGTGGCTCGGTTCTCAGATAACAAAGAGCGCATGAGCAGACCGCGTCATCTCCTTACAGTCAGCTGACTAATTTTGCGGTTTCAGACATTCATAAAAATACTAGCTTCCCTACCGTGCTACACAGTTTCCAGTGATTGATAATTCTGCTTAGCAGTGTGATGAACCTCAACGTCTGCCATTGTTTCCTGCGTCTGTAAATCCCAATTAGACGTTCATTTGTCTTATCCACGTCCCAAAAGCCGACTCCGTCAAGTAAATTCACCAAAGGTTGCCTTCTTCGCCTGACTCAAACAATGAAATATCACAATTATAACCAAACATAACTTCCTGAATGTTACGGGCGCCACCATTTTGATTTTCTTAATTCCCTCCTTCAATCCTAGAGAGCAGTAGTACCGTAGATCGTGACTAGGAGGCAAGGAACCGTGCTAGGGTGATGTGTAAATGGACGTAAGAACCAAGCTCGGCATGGTTAACTGATTCAAGCTCGGTCCAAACTCGGCATGGATCAGTTAAAAAAGGGTAGTGTAAATGGGGCTAGAGACTCTGCGTGGTCGTCATTCTGCCCCCCCCCCCCCCCCCATGATTTTAGAAGCAAAGCAGGAAAAATCTCCATCTGTCTTCCTATCAACTCTAACCACTTTCAATGTCCTTTCCAAGGAAAAGCATCCCTACAAAATGCTTCAGCTGCCACCAGCATCATGGCGTTGTGTTAAGGGTGATGTGCAGTGTTGTTTTTCAGACTTGGTCTCATGAGACCCGCACACTTTTCAACACGTTTGCTGTGCCCTCTACCTGCACTGAGGTAAACTGCAAAAGAAACATTTATATGGCTTTCTGGAGTCCATATTACCACTCTTTCATAAGTTCAGATTTGTGGAGTACACGACTAATAGTTTTCTTGTCAACATTTTCTCTGACCTGAGCAGTTGGTCTCTGTAACCCCTCCAGGGATTCTTGGCTACTCTGATTAATCCTCCTGTTGCGAGGCCTGCAACTTTAGGTGGATGGTCAGATCCTCCTAGGTTTACAACTGGCCATACTCTTTCCAGTTTTGGATGGTAGATTGAACCGTGAGCCATGAAAATGTCAAGGCTTGTAATATTGTATTATTTTCTAACCCCACATTAACAGATGTACATACCTTACCTGTCTGATGTGTTTTCCAGTCTTGCTGTTTGTTGACTAATGTTCTCTAAGAAGAATGGTAAAAACTTACAGAATAACTGTTCTGAAATTAAATTACTTTAAGACTGACTTTATTAACACACCAGCTGACTTCTAAAGGCAGATAGTGACACTGGCTTTAAATTCAAGGGCATTAAAGTGAAGGGTCTGAATGACAATGCACACCACATTTTTTTGGATATCCTTTGTGAATTATTGTTCTTTCATTTCATCATTATAAATTAAATTGTTTCTACCATAGGATCATAAAAAATGCATCTAATGGTCTGGTTATAGCAAAGCAACACGTGAAAAGGTTCAGGGGGTATGAATTTGAGCGCAAGGCACTGTAAGTACATATTTTACCCATGTAGCTGTTGGGAGGAGCAGGGACCAGGTCAGGGTCCTTCTCAGTCTCATCTCCTGCCTCGAATGGTCCATCATCATAGATCTCCAGATCTATGAAGGTGTCGTTCTTTTGTTCCAAGCGTACCACGCCTTGAAGCAGGAAGCAGAGGAGAAGAGAGAAAGATTATTTTGCTTGTTATAACAGTCTGCTAAACCCATAACTAAACCATTTTCTATGAAGCATAATGGCAAACATATGAAAGAGTATATGAATCAGTAGTAGAACTACTTTCTTGTCAATAAAACTAAGCTTCATATAGAAGATGTTTATGGAACTATAAATTCTTGCCTTGTGCAATTTCCCAAATGATTTAAACCTAAACTACCTTTCCAGTTGTAAGCTCCAGGAGCCCCAAAGATGAAGTAGTGGAAGTCCTTGTCAAATGTTGCAGAGAGGCCCTGCTGGCAGGAACCAAACCTTTCGTGGCCCCGGTTCCGATTGTCACAGAAATGCCAGCGTCCACCATCTTCACTTGATCTGCTATTAATAGTTAGGTCCTGACTCAGCACATAGCAACGGCCAATGATGTCACGGGTTTCGAGAGAAGTGTTGACGTTTTTCTGCCGCTTGTAGCGATGAGCACAGGTCTGCCAGGGAAAGGGATAGATACAGGTGATGACTGACAGATTTTTATGGTTTTTAAGAAACATGTTTGCAGAAGTGAGCTTTGCCAGTCTCAGTGTGCTTTAAGTGTGATGATGAAATAGGAGCCTTACTAAAACTTTGCCTCCTGGTCCCTGACTGCTCACTGTCACCCCCATCCACTGATCTTCTTTGTTTTCAATTGTTGGATCCTCTATGAAGGAACAGGAACAAAAGGAGAAAAACAGACCAAAATCTTTAACAAAAAAATAAAAATCCAAACTGTAAAAAAAAAAAAAAAGCTTTTAATGAAATGCAGAAACATGGATGCTCAGAATTCTGAATTTCCTTGCACACAAATGCACATCTTTCACTCTTCTGGCCAAAACTGCTGAAAAGGCCTTTATCATGGTATTAGACTCTTTTATTCCACAGATTAAACTCTTAAGTTTCATCCAGCGGTCAGATGAAACCCTAGGTACTATCTTCTCCTGTCCTATGATCATGACGGGTTTTCTTGGAATCCGGTCACCACCACCCTCTAAAACCTCTTTCCTTTTGAATTCTACTTTTTTTCTATTTCAAAATTTTAATAAGCTTTAGGACAGAAAAGTAGAACTCAAAAATATGTACAAAAGGACTCTGGACTTGAGTTTAAGAGAGAGACATTGAAAGAATTTTTAGTAAAGTTAGACTTTATTCAGGCTAATGATCAATGTTTATTTTCAAGTTTCCCAGATTTCTTTTTTGTTGTAATAATTTTTATGTTTCTTGTATTTCATTTCTTGTTTTATTAATCAAAATATATTAAGGTGATTACAAATAGCATCAGAAATTATTTTACTCCTTTAGATTTTTATAGATGTCAGACTGAAAGGAAAATATCATTTTGAATACATTTAATGGTCAACTGTTTGTATTCAACCTTCCCTGCAGGTGTGTAAAGATATACCTTACCATCATTATCAAAAACAACTCTTGTGCACGCGTCAGAGTTCATCTCACACTTGTAGAGTCCTCCTGTCACCTTAGATTTTTGAGCCTGCCATGCTTTGGCCTTTGGTGCTCCAACCAGCAGCCTGCAATAAACACACACATGAACACAGCCCATTCTTTCATTAATGCATAGCAGCATCTTACATTGCCCTCTGGCATGAGTCAAACAGTAGTCGAGAGTAGACAGACAAATAAATGAGCACTAAATCTGCCACCAAACTCAAGTTCAATGGTTTCGATCTGATAAGAAGCAATTGATTTGCAAATTGATCTCGCTTTGAGCCGCCAGTTCTCACGCTCATTTGTAGAAAGAGCATGCTTTCTTCATATGCTTTCCACAAAGCACATGAGCTATCTTTGAACAGATATTATATTCAGGTTTAAATTTGTAAAATATAAAAAAGTGAAAAAAAATTAAAAATCATATACAGTTCTTTGTGGGTTTGCTGAGGTTTCAAATAGCTGCAGGTAGTGCAGTGCTGCAACTGTTATGGTCCACTACTGGCCAGCAGGCAGAAAGATGGCTCCTACATTCATCCTTGCTTACAGGGAAAAACAAGTTCAGGTATTTTAAAACATTTTGTGATCAGTATTAAAACTAACGGAGTGCCACCCATCTCTCTTAGTAGGCTAAATTCAGCTTCAGCTAACTTAATAACAGCCAGAACAACAAAAAATAACAATTGGCACAATTAGAAGGTTTACATAAGAACTTGCTCTATATTTAGCAGGTGTTTGTTGTAAACCTTTGCTCACTTTACAAAAAACAACAACAACGTTAAACACATGGTATGGAAATTATTGTTTGAGTGATAAAGCTCCTACATTTTGTTTGTTTAGTTATTTTGTGATATTTATTGCCATAGCGATAACACAAACCTGCTTGAAAAATAAAACTTACCCTTGTCGTGTAGGCTACTTCAGCACACCCATTGCATTAAATAATCCAATTGTATCACTAAACAGCACACCATATTTGAATTTAATTAAATGTTTTAATTATGTTGATATGTACTGATGCTCTCATGGAAACACTGATGGAAATAAAATTGTTCTAACATCAAAAGTAGCAACCCAAAGTGTACCGTCAGCTTTCTGGAGTTTGCAAACATCATGTATTGAAGTTTATTGTAAACGAGATAATCATCATTGTTATAACTCTCATTAGTTATTCCCCACGTTCATAACTATGCCATAAGAGCTTATTCAATGGTATGATAAAAATACTCATCCATTTACCATAATAATTTTACAGCAGCATGAGTCACTGTTACTTTTATATTTTAAATAACAGCAATTAGTACATGTTATACATTTCTGTTGCAATTTCTTGAAATTGTGTTAATTTTACTTCAGCTATATAGATCTCATATCAGACCATGTCTACTGCATACAGTACACAATATTAATAAACTGACCTCATTCTATGAACACATACGGTGGCTTTATTTGCCTTTCAAATGACCTTTGGGGTTAATGTTGTGCAGCATACTGCCTTCATCAGATTTAATTAGGGAAACCATTTTTAGCTGGAAAACAAAGCATCCTCAGATGCATACAGGGAATTTACAGAGAACGACCATATAGCAGAGCTGAGATCTGCCTAATGTGATTAGCAGATTTGCAGCACAGCCCTAACTCGTCCACTCCTCAGTCTGCACAGCAAGGATCTGAAACTATTTCCCAAATTTTCAGAGACAGTATAACTTATGATAAATGCTGCCATACTGAATACACAGAACGCGTGAGAGGAGTTAGAAGAAAAAAAACAATGTCTTTTTTAGGACATACTTTACATCTCTAACTGCATGATGTTAATGTAACTTTTCTGCATTTAAATACATATTTTTAAGGACATATTATTCTTCTAGGACTTGACAGCAGAAAGACAAGCAGCTGTTTGTAGAAACAGACCGATTATGCAAAACAGACAAGTGTGCAGTGTTTATCCCATTTCTCACCGCTGGATGGGTTTGGCCTGGTTTCAGAACCACGCAACTTATAATTTGTGTTCTCATCCGCCCATCATGTGTCCAATCAAACTTTTTTTTTTTTTAACGGAAGGGGACTGTGTGGCTCTTGAAATTTGATATCACAGAGGCTAGAGACAGTTCCAACACATTGTTGCGCTGGAGTAAACAAACAAAAAATCATTCTGGACAGCAAACATTCGCCCGTGAGACAGCAGACCCTGTTTACACAAGAGGCGGGCATAATTAATGGAACAAGTGTAAAGTGCAATCGGGGGTCATTTACACTCTACCCCTTACATAGGATTTAAGAAGGAAAGTAAATCGTCAGCAATCAAATCTACTCACCTGATTATCAGCAGATGGAACTATCTATCTAGTAATTTGCTGCTCTGAAGCATTCAGGAGAGTATTATGCCAAGAATGAAAGACATCAGCAAAGACCTTAGAGAAGCAATTTTTTACTACCCATTAATCTGGGAAGCTTTATCAGACTATTGGCAATCTTCCAAGGAGTGTATGATCCAACAAACTCAGCTCAATGCGCTGAGAAATTACAACAAAAACCAAAAACAAAATCCTGGGTCTACAGGTCCCACTTATGTTGTGTCGAACATAAGATGCATGTTAGCAGAAATGGAGAATAAGGAGGAGTGTTGGGTGTTTGGAAGGATTGAAACAGCAAGCCTCTTCTTTCTGTGAAGGTATGGCAGCAAAACTACTACTGTTTTGCTGAGTTCCATGTGAAGGAATCATAAGATATCTCAAACAATGTTCTTCAGAGAAATGAGACCAAAATAAAGATTGTAGGCCATAATGCACAGCTCCCTGTTTAGCACAGCAGAAAACCTACAATAGACAAAAATAAAGAAATGACAGGCTGCTATGTCTCCGTCAAAGTCCAAACTTCAACCTGATTGAAATGATGTGGTGGGACTTCAGTGGAGCTGTGCAAGAAACGCCCACCGGCCACAACAAACTGAAGCAATGCATGGCCAAGTTCACCCACAGCAATGTGTGAGGTTCATTAAGCCACCCAGAAATAAGCATCTTCAAATAATTGTTGTTAAAGATGGTCCGACAAGCCACAGCAGTATGCAGTGTACTTTTTTTTTTTCATGATGCCACTGACGGTCGTAGAAAGCTTGCTTTTTCCCTGACTGTAAACAGGAAACTGGGTCCTTATGTTTGAGGTCTTTGCTATGTCCAAAATTACTTAACAGATTTTAAAAGTCTCCTTACTTTAACTGCAATGTTGGGCAAATCATAACCAACCACAGTCTGAGTTATTGTATAAACATGTAATTATTGCCATTTCACATTGCGTAATTCAGAACACAAACTAATGAAAAAGGAACTGAAAGTTGACGGCAACAGACACGTTACAGCTTCATCGCAATCCACAGTTTTGCAACAAAAGTACTGACATGATGTGATAAAACAGACCCAAAAACTGTCTCGTGACAGCTGCTCAGCTATTTCTCTCATTATTTACCGCCAGCAGAGGAAACCCTGAGAGGCAGGATTTGACCACAGGAAGAGAGAGAGTGTGTTTGGGCCCAACTGCGCCAAGCCTGACAACAGAAGCACACAAACTCTGACAAGCCACTTTATTAGATACCCTTGATAATGCGTATAGGGATTCAGCCAATCCCATGGCAGCCACCTAATGCATCCAGACA